>NC_056444.1:78561895-78861895 GCF_018296145.1 Oncorhynchus tshawytscha | reverse complement strand
AAAATATGATTTAAACACCAAAAGCTGGAAAATATATTATCTCCTGGAACACATCCAAGTCCTGTGAATACATCTTCATATTCACTCAAAATGTCAGTGCCTGTCCTTTGTTCAAGCTTGAATATTGTCGGTAGTAAACCCATTTGATGACAAGCTGATCTTCCAAGTATTTGCAGGTGCATCTTGTTCTATCACTTGACATTCCAGGTCAAACACTTTCTCTTTGTATTTGCAGTTGAGTGTTTTCTTGCCTTTTTGCTCTATCTGGTGGCCAGAATAGGTGACTAGTTTGCGGTTGGATTTTTGCATGGAATTAAATACTTGGATGGCTCACAACTTCCTCCAGCTAAATCAAGACAAGACCAAGGTACTTGTTTTTGGAGCCAAAGCAAAGAGAGAGAATCTGGCTGCACATTTTATTAGCCCCACTCACTTTCACTTTCAGAGTTTTCAAGTCTCACCCGGACAAGACTTTACATTCAGCTCCTGTATCCAGCTTAAAAGTACATGTGTGGTTGTTCATTTTCAGTGTTTCTGAGTAATCTGCCGCGCACTTGGTCATTTGTGATTTCACACACAATTCTGTCCCGTATCAGTGACTCGGTAAATTGTTGAAACTCAAAGTCATTTTTTAGATCAGTCGCATAAGCATCAATTGACATTGTTTGTCCTTGCACTCTCGTAAAAAAGATATCGGATTTAACGTTACCTGATGCATTTTTTTCTTGGCTCATATTACGTTCGGAAAAGGTATTTTAATACATCCAAGTCATCTACATCATCGTCAAAATCAATAGTATTGAATACCTTGATTCCATCATCTCCGGCTACGTGCAAGAACGTGGCACATTTCCCTTTTTCGGATTTCTGGGAGATGCCACCGGCGATGATATATAGTAAAGGTTGAATTTCTGGATCCACACTAGATTTCCCTCTAGGTTCAGAGTAGTTGGTGGTCTCATTTGTTCCATGTTTCGGGATGTTGAGCTTTCCTTGTATAACTTTTAAACTTCTGACACCATATAATATATTAGCACACTGATTCTGGGATGCGGGTGGCAGAACAACGTTTATCAGATGTCATGGGACAAGGTCAAGTGAGGACGATCACATGTAGTAGTTAGTAATAGCGCCACCCACACGCACTCCAGGTAAGTACATGGACATACATGTCAAAAGGTTATCAAAAGGGATGTTTATTCCGAGTGGATATTAGCCCCATTGTGAATCCATATTAAATGTATGTTTTCTTAAAAGAACATTAAGCCTGCAATTTAATTTGATGAATTAGTTTCTGTAATCCCCACTGTTTTCATGTCATTGTAACTCTACTTTTATTGCATAAAAAACCCCAAATACAAACAATAATGCTGCAATGAAGCAGTGAGGCATAAGGACTGTTCTTAGCATGATGCAGAGCATGTTCATTCATTCTGATTGTGTCCCTCAAACGCCATTGTTTAGATTTACATAAAATAACATAAAAATATAGGACAAAACACACATCACAACAAGAAAGACTACATCAAATCAAATGTATTTATATAGACCTTCTTACATCAGCTGATATATCAAAGGGCTGTACAGAAGCCCAGCCTAAAACTCCAAACAGCAAGCAATGCAGGTGGCTAGGAAAAACTCCCTAGAAAGGCCAAAACCTAGGAAGAAACCTAGAGAGGAACCAGGCTATGAGGGGTGGCCAGTCCTCTTCTGGCTGTGCCGGGAGGAGATTACAACAGAGATGATATACATAGAGACATAAAACAACATAGCATGGCAGCAACACATGGAAACACAACATGGTAGCAGCACAACATGGTAGCTGCACAAAACATGGTACAAACATTATTGGGCACAGACAACAGCACAAAGGGCAAGAAGGTAGAGACAACAATACATCACGCTAAGCAGCCACAACTCAACCTTTCTTGTGGGAATCCCACTTTGAATCCAGTTTATTAACTGTGACTTACATTTTTAATTTCACATTCAAATCACTCTTAGTTAATAGTTTGTTTTACTGTCCAAAATTACAAGGAATCCAGTCAACAGTCAGAGAGGGAAGGTCCATCTGCCTTCCATTGAGGACAGTCAGAAGTGTCCATGTGCCAGAGCAACAGCAGAGCATCCCAACGTCATCCCTAAATCTGCCCCCTCCCTCCAGTTTAAGATGACGTCCTTATCATGTTGCCTGCTTTTTGAATGGATGATACTTCAAATGTAACCCTTGCAATTGCCATTAATAAAAGCATATGCCCATAGGTAATACCACGTCAAAACAAAACATTGAAATAAACATTTCTTTAGTGTTCGAGAGGTAAAACAAACAGCCTGTGAAAGAAAAAAAAACGTAATGAATAAAGTGAAGGTTAATGAATGTTTCTTGCATGTAACTGAAGCCTGCAGGTGAATGGCTCCACAAGAGGAAATGGCAGGTTTAGCCAGGATCAGCTAGAGAGGGTCATCAGAACAAGTCTAACTTCACCAGTACCACCATGGCTGAGGACACGGGGGAAGGTACCATGGTACATGACCCTACTACATGAGAAGGTTCATCATGTTATACAGATTGGTGTGGCCCAGTCTGAAAACCTCCCTGTAGACACTTTAAATGGCCCCTAGTAGATCTAGAAGGATCTGATGGTTGTTAGCACTATGGTTGGCTCAGTGGGGTGTGCATCATATTGGAGGTTGGTAGTGACTGTAGTTGTAGTATTGTAACCCCTCTTTCTTTTTTTTTACAGGAGTTTGTTTACATGTTCTATTTATATCTGTAAATGAACCAATGATATCAAGGCACACCCAGCCATGTTTACAGACACCTACCTGTGTGTGTCCTTTGACACAATATAAACTGGTGACGCAGTGTTTTTCATTATACCCTGACGAAGACAGCTTGTCTGTCAAAACGTTGGTTATTAGGTTATTAAAATATTGCATCTGAGCTCCTAGAGCGTGGCTCTCCTTTTTCATTTCAAGTGTTCTACTCCGTTAGCCGGCACCTCGCCTAAACAGGTGTGCATTTCTTTCGCCTCCAGATGAGGAAATCACTCACTTGTCAAAGTTTGAAGAGGAGTGTTTGAAGAAAAAACAAGAGATCTCTGTGCTTCAGGAGGAGCTGACAGAACTGACCATGTCTCATAATGAGGATGTGGTCAGAGGTCAGGTAGGAAGTAGGAACTTCTCTGTACTGTATATTTCAGAGTTCTGTGAGAGTATTGTAGTTTATGTACTGAACAGCAAGTTGTGACCTTTGTTAATTTAATAAGGTTTAATGGGTATACAGACATATACTGATTACCACTAACTATAACAGTGCCATCTATCTCTCTATCCCTGACACTAACTACAGTATAAAAGTGATCTAACTATAACAGTGCCATCTGTCCCTCTGCCTTTGAACCATAAAGGTGGACTAACATTTACATCAAGATTGATCTGGTTTAGGGACAATACAATTATCCTACCTAGATTAACCTATAACACCACAATACAATTATTCTACCTAGACTACAGTAGCCTACAACACCACTATACAATTATTCTACCTAGACTATAGTATCCTATAACACCACAATACAATTATCCTACCTAGATTAACCTATAACACCACAATACAATTATTCTACCTAGACTACAGTAGCCTACAACACCACTATACAATTATCCTACCTAGACTAACCTATAACACCACAATACAATTATCATACCTAGATTATAGTAGGCTACAGTGTAAAACCACAATACAATTATCCTACCTAGACTATAGTAGTTTATAACACCACAATACAAGTATCCTGCCCTAGACTATAGTAACCTATAACACCACAATAAAATGAGTAATTGCATTACTGTTTTAAAGTGAGTACAAAATTCTACTCTAGGCTGCAGTGAAAATGTCATCCCTTAAAATGGCACCGGAGAAGAAGACTGACGTTTTATGTGACACCAACCTATTGTGTTTTTTTGTTTGTTTCTTTGCGTTGTTTGTAACTTATTTTAAAACTTATTTCATCCATAATGTCTCAGCTACAGTCTCTTATGACCGAAAATATCTTCTGGACATCAGGACTGCGATTACTCACCACGGACTGTCAGAGTCCTTTTTTTCCTTTAACAAGTCTGATGAGCCCAAGGTGAATGATATACTGCTCTCCCGGGAACGGGCCCAGATCCTCATGATTTGCGTGAAGAGAAGGACGGAGAAAAAGGGGCCAAAGGGTGGGCTGCTTTCTGAGAATTCGTAAGCGATGGAAAATTCGTTGGAAAATAAAATTGATGATCTACGCGGAAGATTAAACTACCAACGGGACATTGAAAACTGTATCCTATGCTTCACAGAGTCGTGGCTGAACGACAACACTATCAACATACAGCTGGATGGTTATACGATGTACCGGCAGGATAGAACAGCGGCGTCTGGCAAGACAAGAGGCGGCGGACTATGTATTTTTGTAAATAACAGCTGGTGCACGATATCTAAGGAAGTCTCGAGCTATTGCTCGCCTGAGGTAGAGTATCTCATGATAAGCTGGAGATCACACAATCTACTTAGAGAGTTTTCATCTGTACTTTTCGTAGATGTATACATACCACCACAGACTGATGCTGGCACTAAGACCGCATTGAATGATCCGTATTCCGCCATAAGCAAAAAAGAAAACGCTCACCGAGAGGCCGCGCTCCTAGTAGCCGGGACTTTAATGTAGGGAAACTTAAATCAATTTTTACCAATGTTAGATTCTGGGTTAAACATGATACATCATAAGTAATACTATAGTATCTGAGGAGTAATATATTAATTTATTCACGATTCATTCAGGATTATCCGTAATCATGGAAGAATCCACATTATAAGGGAAAAGAAACCCTTTAGGAAGTAAATCCAAACAAAGAGATGTAGTCAAACCACTTGTATTAAACATGTTCATTTAACTTAAAAACATCTCTATATTTAGTATTTTGATCGGGCGACAAGGTTAATTTTAGCTATCGCCATAGTAACAACTGACGCCAGTGCGTCACCGGCAGGAATCAAGCAAATGGTCTGTGGTAATTGATTTTTCGCGCGGAGAGTGAATGGAAGAGAGTGAGGTTAGGTGCAGACAATGAAGATGGCAACAACAATTCAAACATGAACTGTATGGCGTTCTAAATCCTAGTGTTTCCGTTACCCTTTAATATAAAAGTGTTTAGAAACATTTAATTGTTAAATACAATGAAAGTGACATCAAAATGACACAATACATTATTTACCCTTAATTTCTACTGGGCACAAAATAATCTTGAAACACAACCAAAACAAACAAGCATGTTGTAGTCATTGTGTGCTATGAATATGGGACCAAATACTTTACTGTATACTTTTTATACACATATAGCACCAGTCAATAGTGAACTACCTACCAGCACTACCTAATAGTGAAGACATCAAAACTTTGAAATAACACATATGGAATCATGTAGTAACCAAAAAGTACAAAATACATGTTATATTTGAGATTCTTCAAAGTAGCCACCCTTTGCTTGATGACAGCTTTGCACACTCTTGGCATTCACTGTATTCAACAGTCCACTCCAGATAAGTATACTTAATAGTCAAAATGCAGGAGCAAATGCATTGCATATCACAAGTACTCGATTCATGTTTTACAGCCTTCTGGGTATCTGCATGCATTTATGGCACTTCATCTGAGTTTAGTGGATGCTGACTGTCAATCAGTTACAACATTACCAGGCACATTCTCTGCTGTTTCCACTCTGGAAAACAACAAGCAAACAAGTCAATAATTTAGTTAGTAATAGTATAAAGTAGGGCCGGGACGATAGCAGTATTGCAGTATTTTTCCAATGGGAAAAAATTAACACACGAAGCAGGCCAAACTCTTTGGTACTTTAAAAACCTTCTGTATGTAAAATAACATCTGTTAAAGCTTGGAAAATATATACATGTGACTGCATGGAAACATAATGATGTTTCTTTCCAACATTAGGGCTGTTTTTCCTAAAGAAGTTAAATCAGCTTGGTCTTTTGTTTCATTGTCATAATACTGGTATCGTCCCAGCCCTAGTATAAAGTAATCTGTTTACTCAGTTATTACTATGATAGTCTGAAATATTGAATCCAAATGGATGACATACAGGGAGTTACTGGTAGTTACTTGTAGATGTCCCGTTTCTTGCACAGGAACCTATGAGGTATTACACAAGTTAGGATCGCTATAGCAACTAAAACGGACTAAATGACAACATTGGATTCTTTATCCATAAAATTAACAGCATTTTTCACTCACTACAAATAATTTTTCAGGATAAACTAACTTTGACAATGGATTTGATTTCATAACAATGTTATAAGAGGGTTTGTTTGTATTAAAACTTCGAATTACTAGGATTTGGATTTCAAAATATTTTAAACAAATAGAAAAGTTTAAATAGAATGACTTACCTCATAGAATTCATGCAGTTCTGAAAGTTCAGTAGAAATAGTCAGATTAATAGAGGCAAAACAAACTAGTTAACATGGTGAGGAAGGTATTAATGTAAAATAAATATCAACTGACCTTTCTTACATTTAGCTGAAAACAACAAGAATAATCAGTGAGTTGCATGTTTATGTATTACAATAGCAAGTTACATGACAATTACATGCTTTTAAAGAAGTGACTCATTAAATAGAGAAATAAAGTTAAATAAACAAAGGACTAACCTCTTGCCAGGTAGAAACCAAACAGTGCAGCAACTGTTAGGCATAATAATAATATTGGAGCTATTAGAGTGGTATGGATCCTTGGTGGCACTTTGTTACAAATAACATCTTGTCTAGAATTTCCATCTTCAGTCTTCACGCGTCCCTTTGCTGCACAACTGCAGAGTAAGCAACACAAACACGCATTTAACTAGACAGGTCAACTACAGCATATTGTAACGTCAGGTTTTATATGGGTTAATGGTAAATCCATTTGAATTCAATCACTTTTTGACAGCATTCCATTTGATTTAATTAAAACTTTCCATACATATTTGCCTATAGAAGAAGTGGTTATAAAGTTACATTTTGGACCTGAATGACAAAACATTCAGGAGATGAAGGTGCTCAAATTTGACCCATTTTGCATAGCCCACCATACCATGAGACATCCATGTCTTCATCACTGGAAAAGATAAATGCTTGTGTTTGATATAATTTTAAAGCTTAAAAACAGGGTTGTACAACTATTTAATCATTTCTTGAAAAGAAAGTTTTGATACCTACTGTGCCTCGTTTTTCCCCAAAAATTATAAAATAGTTTGAGACACCTGTTAGTAAGCTTTTAAATTATCTCAACCATTTATCTTTTCCAGTGATGAAGACATGGATGTCTCATGGTATGGTTGTAAGGATCAAAGCTGGTAGAGATGAGAAGCAGGTACAGGGAGAGAACATTTAATTATCAACGGACAAGAACACATAACGACATTAATGCTGACACAGGGAACAAACGGGGAAGCAGACAGTTATAGATGGGGAAATCAACAAAGGGAAGGAGTCCAGGTGAGTCCAATGAGCGCTGCTGCGCGTAATGATGGTGACAGGTGTGCGTAATGAATAATGAAGGGCAGCCTGGCGCCCTTGAGAACCAAAGAGGGAGAGCGGGAGCAGGCGTGACAATGGTGGGGTATGCAAAATAGGTCAACACCTTTAGTCTCTTGAATGTTTTGGCATTCAGATTAAAAATAATCCACTTTCTGAGCACTTTCTACAATGGGCAAATATGTATGGAAGGTTTTGTTCAAAAGAGGTGCTGTCAAAAAGTTAATGAATTCAAATGGATTTACCATTAAACCAGCCTGTAATTATATTGTCAACCAAAATCTGGTAGCCAGAACTTAATTTATAGATTGCTATCAGAGCATTGATCCTGCTTTCTGAAATGTAATATCATCAATGTCCCAATTTAAAAAAGAAAACCTAAAGCAATTTAAGAAACTCTAGAACAAAAACGATGACCTACTCAGTCCAAGCAGTGCAGTTCACACCATGTTGTGAGTAAAAGCCATGCTGACACTCCTCACACATGGTATCTGTTGTCTTTGTACCTATATGGTGAGAATAAACAATGTTATCATGTTCAAAAGTTAACGATTGTGGTGCTGGAGAAGTCAAAATCACCTGAGGTATGACTTCACTTCAAAAAGAAACCAGAGGAAAAAAACACCATCTATCTAGAGCCCACGTTATGTTCAGTTATCAGAATTATAATGTCCTGTACGATATTTAGCCTCTACTTCATACTTACCAGGTGATTTAGTACTCTGTCCCGGTGAACAGTGTGTATGTTCTACTGCAAAGCTACACTCAGAGTTGGATGAGTAGCTTCTACAGTAGTATCCATCTAAAACGTGGCAGACTGTGTTACTTGTTGGTTTGCACTCGGTCTGAGTGAACAGGCCCTGTCCTGGAAAATATCAGATTCATTTCAGTCAGAGGACTACTTATGAGAAGGCACCTCATACCCTTTTCACACTAATGTGGTGACCTGAAACGTAAGACACCGACTCAGATATCATCTTTTTTACATTGTACTTTCCAGTTGGTGGATGCAGACCCAAACCAGTGCCACACAACTCAGCTCAGCAGTGAAAAGGGTATGATGTGTACTGCTGAAAGGAAAGATGGGAAGGTTTAGAAGAAATGTAAATGTACCTGGGTCACAGGGACTGCAGGGAAAGCACTTGGTTAGACCATTGGCCTCGTTCATGAAGGTCCCTCTGATACAGGGCATACAAGATGTGCTGGACTCTATTGTACAATCTCTCCGGACCACCAAGCCTAATCATAGAAAATACAACTTAACTTATTGAGATGTTACATATTTTCTTTAAAAAGGTCAGTTTTCCACTTTTTAACATTATATTCACCATCTCCACAACCATACCAGTATGTAGTGAGAAAGATATAAGAACGGAGTCCTAAGAAAACGACACCCTATGATGTCACAGGGGGGGGGGGTCATAAAATATGTAAACACAAAGATGCAGAGACCTGTGTTCCATGAAACATGCCTCTCATTTACAGCATGAGACTGAAATACTGTATTGTGAGATTGTAGGCTACCTCCCCCTTGGTTACTGTTAAACGTCTTTCTCCTACCCGTTGTGTGCAATTGTAAACAAAATCGTTTTTAAAGATGAAGCATTCATTTACATTACCTTTATTACACATTGGGCAGCACTGACCATCATTAGTTTTGTATTCTGCTGGACCACAATCCTTTCCAAATACAAGCATAAAATGAAAACCTGAAACGACATAAAATATATACAGGCTAAGTGGCAATCTGTAAAGCCATGGTCACATTGGCAGTTTGAAGTGACTCAAATACAATTTTTTGGCATATCCAATTATAATCTGTCCTTCATCCTGCAGTCTAAACAGCCAAAAAGCACATGGTATCAGATATTTCAGGACACATTTCAAGTCAGATACAAATCTGTGACTTGTGTCTGAATGTTCAAATCTGATTTATTTCAAGTTGTTTTTAGACTAATTTTGGCATATCTTGCTAGCTACTCTGACAGTTTGACAAGAACATGTGGTAGCTAATTATCTTCAAAATTGGGCTCCCAAGTGGCGCAGGGGTCTAAGGCACTGCATCTCAGTGGTAGAGGTGTCACTACAGACATCCTGGTTCGAAACCAGGTTGTATCACAGATGTGATTGGGAGTCCCATAGGGCGGCGCTCAATTGGCCCAGCGTTGTCTGGGTTTGGCCGGTGTAGGCTGTCATTGTAAATAAGAATTTGTTCTTAACTGAGTTTCCTTGTTAAATAAAGGTTTTTAAAAAAGTGTGAGTGTGCAACAGGTTTAGGCTGATTGGTGGTGGTGCTCGTGCTTCCCATCTAGTTTTGGCCAAAAAGGACAATTTTGAAAGTTGGATCATCTTTGTCCTTTGATGCTTTAAAAGTGTTTTTACACTATGATTTTGAACATTCAAAGCAACTGGGAAACTTCCGTGACGACACATTGTTGTCATCACCTTAGGTTGTTACATAACTTCTGAGTGATGGGAAGCACAAGCACCACCACCAATCAGCCTAAACCATTACGCACACCATAGAAATAAGAATGAATATAACAGACTTCGAAGCTCTAACCCTGGTAATTGACTGGTAAACTCATGGGTACACTTGCGATGGCTGCCTGGTATTGTGATGCAATAATTTTCATAACATTGCAGAATGTTTTATCAACTGATGCTGGATTGCCATGGTAATGTAGATCGTTAATTAAAATAATGCTAACTGATGTGACTCATGCAATGGCATTTATTTCTTTATAAAATGGCTGCCATTCCACCCATTATTCTATCATTGACTTGAATGGAAATGCCCTTTCTATCCGTTCTTATTTCTATGGCGCACACACGCCTGTCATTACTATGATAAATAGCGTAGCCATGTCGAAAAATGACAGCTATCTGACTCTAAACAAACATCCGAATTAGTCATTTGTATCTTAGTGTTTGGACAGTCACTGTTCCTAAACGTATTCATAGTCATGCCACGCCCTTGACAATAGCATACACCGTCAGGAAGGTATAATTAAAACGCCATTTATAACTAACTTTACCCAACTAATAAGTGGAAATCTACTGGACAACATCGATCTAGACGTCGAGTCAAGAGAGTATTTACACTAAAATTAAAATCTGCATCTACACTTGCCAAGTTTGACCTGAAAAGAGCGACCTACACTTGTGACCGAGGTAAAGACAGTTTCAAGTTGGATATTCGATGGATATTCACACTTTCCAACCTCAATAGCTTTCAAACCACTTGAGCCACATACTCCAAATAAGTGTCATGATGTTGGAAAAATTGTGCACAACATTGCACAAGTCTTATTTTCACAATTTGGACATTAATTCGCTTTCCAAAGCTAATAAAAATATGGAAATGTGAGCAGCATTTTGTATTCCGAGTTGAATTAGTTTGGGAGCATAAACAAAGTACTAACTTTTTTTACATTACAATTTCAATAGCTCCTTGGTCATGTGACTTACTGACCTCAAACAAGGTTCAATATGTCCACTGACTACCCTTCTATATTGCACACCCTTTAGTTTGTCCATTCATCTCACACGATTTTACATAATTTTTTCTAACTTTGTGAATTTCAATGGCTCCTTGGTCGTGTGACCTACTGACCTCAAACTACTTTCAGAATGTCCACATTATAAAGGCACAAGGCACATACCCATATCCGCAGCCGGTCTCCAAGGTGAACAGACTCTGGCATGTTATAACAATGTAGGTAAGGGGAAGTTGGCAAAAAAGATCTGTAACTTCGGGACAAGGATTGGCTCTAAGGGCTGGGTCAGTTGGGCTGGGGTGCGAAGCGGGGCTGGGGTCGAGCCGCGTCTAGGGGAGCAGTCGCTCCATCGCCCTCCTCTCACCACGATTGTAAGTTTGTTGTGCGGCCCATCTCGCGGTGTCTCGTGTGTGGTTTCGCAAGCGGCTGCGTGCGGGGGTTCGTCGAGGTGGTGTCCGTTGGTGGGCCGAAGGCGGACCGGTGGGGGGTTGAATCCGGTGGTTGGCGGCGGCGGCAACTCTGGACGTGCGCCAGGCCCTTCTCGTGGATCTCACCAGCTACGTCGCTCGCCGGCCCCACACATTGTAGGTGGAGAGGTCTCCTCTACGCTCACTAGACTTGAGGCGGAGACTAAACCCATTGGCCCCAGTGATAGGGCCTTGCATGGATTTGGCTCATGCCCTACAAAGTGGGGAGAGGCATCTCCAGCTTGTCTTTAAAAAAAAAATGTATTTTACCTTTATTTAACTAGGCAAGTGAGTTAAGAACAAATTCCTATTTTCAATGACGGCCTAGGTTAAGTGGGTTAACTTGCCTGTTCAGGGACAGAACACCAGATGTGTACCTTGTCAGCTCAGGGGTTTGAACTTGCAACCTTCTGGTTACTAGTCCAACGCTCTAACCACTAGGCTACCCTGCCGTCTGGGGAGGGAGTCCTACATCTTATGTGGATAGTACCATCCACGTCCATTGATTTGCTGCGGAACCATAAAACGGAGAGAAGAAGCCTAGGTTCCCACTGGGCATGGATCACTGAATGTCAACTTGATGAAATTCAAAGGAGCGTACCCACCTGTCGCGGTCGCACTCAAATCACCCATTGGGTGACTGTGACCCCTCATGTCAAAGTGAGGAATATCGATGAAGCGCTGGTAAAGGTGGTTCCTATGCTTCTGTCCCAGAGGACTGACTGGGCAAGCAAATGATTGAAAGGGGATGATAATTTTCTGTTGCTTCTTCCCACACCCAGTTGATGGTGCCGCTAGATACTGCAAGGGGTATTTGGTTCTCAAGCCTATAAGTATTGCGCTGGCACTTGATGTCGATTGGGTTTCAAAAAGCAGTTAAAGGTGCACAAGGAGGCCTCCATCAAGGCGGGAGCCACTCCGAGTCCAAGCACGTGGTTCCTGACAGCGGGACTATAGGCGTCTTAGTAATTCCAGGGAGTAAGCTATACTCTAAGGGAGAGGGGTGTTGACTAGGTAGGGAGAGTAGGTGTGGAGGCCTGGAGGTCTGTAGTTCCAGGGAGTAAGCTATACACTCTCAGGCCCAGGGAGAGGGCAGGCAGGCGGGCAGGGAGTATAGGCCTAGAGGCCAGGAGTCAGAGGTCACCAGGTCAATGGGGGCCTGCATGGAGGTCAGGAAGGCCCCAGGGAGAAAACCCAAGTGAATAGGTGAGTGAGTGACTGTCCTTCAGGGGAGCAGAGAAGGCAAATTAAATGTAAAATCGTGTGAGATGAAAATGGACAAACTAAAGGGTTTGTAATGTGTAGGCCCACTGAGTGTACATTCAGAACCTTGTTTGAAGTCAGTAGGTCACATGACCAAGTAGCTACTGAAATTAGAAACATTGAAAAACATTAAATTAATGTAAAATTGCGTGAGATGAAAATTGACAAACTAAAGGGTGTGCAATATAGAAGGGTAGTCAGAGGACATTCTGAACCTAGTTTGAGGTTCATGACCAAGGAGCTATTGAAATTAGAAACATTGAAAATTCATGTAAAAATGTGTGAGATGAAAGTTGGCAAACTAAAGAGTGTGTGATGTGTAGGGCCACTGAGTGTACATTCTGAACCTTGTTTGAAGTCAGTAGGTCACATGACCAAAGAGCTATTGAAATTCTAACATTTAAATCAATCATTTTAAATAGTGTGAGATGTAAATCGACCAAAAAAAAGGTGTGTGCAATGTGTGTCTATACCATTGGGTTAGCTAGAACCAGTTAACATTTTAGGAGTAATTGAAATATGACAAATTAGATTTGTCACTATGTTGACGGTCCCTAACTGCTGTTGGTGGACATAAGGAAAACTACAGGCGAATATTAGTCGAATATCCAACCTGAAACTGACTTTACCTCAGTCACTTGTGTAGTTGGAAGCTCCGTTATCTATTTCGGGTCCGACACGTCAGGTGAGTTCGCTAGACTAATTTCCGAGTAACTCTGAATACAAGGCTGTTATAAAAATGCAATTTAATCAACATTTGGGATTTTGGTAGTAATTTTATGGCTCTGTCATTATCAGCTTGAAACTTCTGAATGTGCGCACGACTTCCAAGTCTCCACCCCAACCTTATTTTAATCTAATCAATCTAGTTTAGATCATGTAAAAAATATTGTGGTAGCTATACATGCCGACCATTTTTAGGGTTTAACTTGATGCTGCTAGGCAAGTAAGGATTCAACACCGATGAAAGCATCATCTTTGCATTCAACATGCACGCACATGGTTGCGAAGTTCGTAGCTAATACTGTAGTACAGTAGCTTGCTGATCCCATTTGGGGGGTAGCTAGAATCACCAATTTGATATTTGGACTAACACTATTTGATTTTAATTAGGACATTAGCTGAGAACCAACTGTATCTAGCAAACTTACAAAGGAGGATACTGTTCCGACGGAAGGCATACCATTTTCACTTGCTGACTTCACTAATACTGTAGTAGCTAGCTAACGTTTGCTGATCCCATTTTGGGGGGGTAGCTAGAATCACCAATTTTATAGTTGGACTAACATTACTTGATTTTCATTAGGACAGTAACTTTAGCTAAAAAAAAGCCGGCTAGCTAGATACAGTTCGCTAATTTACCAAGGAGGAAATACTGTTCAGATTGAAGGCATTACATTTTCACATGCTGCCTTTGCTAATAACCTTACTCTAGTAGATAGCTAAAGTTAGCTGATTTACATATTGAGGGTAGCTAGAATCACCATCTTGATAGTTGGACTAACATTATTTGATTCTCATTAGGACAGTAACTAAAGACTTCGGACGTAGTTAAGGATTTAGCTAGATACATTTCGTTAACTTACCAAGGAGGAAATACTGTTCAAGTCTACGTAACGTTAGTACCATTTTCACTTGCTGAAGAACACAATTCTACACTCTCTACATTAATCTATCGTCAAACGTTACAGATAATAAAATAAAATAAAAGTGTCACGTTAAATGAATAAGTGTTGTAGTTTCAGTTGAATATCCTCTGCGGGCAGCAAAAGCGCACCGCTCTCAACGGAAGAATGTCATCCGTAGCCGGTAGGGTAGGAAAGACGTTTCAACTTGTGATATCTAGAACAAGCAACAATGGTATTGAAAAAGTTTGGTCCAACTTCTTGGTTAGTTAATTTTTATTTAACTTGGCAAGTCAGTTAAGAACTCATTCTTATTTTACAATGACGACTTAGGAACAGTGTGTTAACTGCCTTGCCCAGGGGCAGAATGGCAGACTTTTTAACTTGTCAGCTTGTCAGATTTGATCCAGCAAAATTTTGGTTACTGGCTCAACGCTTTAACCACCAGGCGACCTCAGTAAACAATGGACATGATCGGACAGTTCACAGCTTCTGCTCTTTTCCGTCCATAAGAAACAAATGGATTGGTGGAAGAGGCAGGCCAGGAGCAAGGACGGAGGCTACCTGCCGCTCCAGGCTATTTATGATGGCCATTTCAGTAATCATGCACAGTTTGCGTCAGGAGCGTAGGCATGAGTGTGCTTGGGTGGACACAGGCCCACCCACTGGGGAGTCAGGTCCACCCAATCAGATTGAGTGAAAACAAAATGAATGTAAGTGAAAATCTGAAAAATATATAAGCAAACTTTATAAAAAATTAAAAAATATGGGAAAACAGGATTTTTCACACAGCATGCTTTTTCTTTGCTGGGCAGGCCGTTTGGGAAATGTTGGGCAAAGTTAGAGTATACCCAATTCTCCACTACCACCACTGACTATGTGTTAAGAATTTTCTAAATGTTTGACATGTTATGAATTCTAGCTAGGTGGCTAAGGTTAGCTAGGTGTAAGGTTAAGTTTAGGAGTTAGGTTAAAGGGTTAGGGAAGGGTTAGCTAACTAAGTTAAGTAGTTGGAAAATAGCTAAAAAGTACTTGAGAATACTAAAGTTGTTCGTGCTGAGATTTGAACTCGCAACCTTTGGTCTTAAGTAACCATCTATCTTATGTAACCATATGCAACATAGCATATACTGACTGAGTGTCCTGGATTTACGTTTACTATGTTACATCTAGTGTATGAGACCAGGCTGAATTATTGCTAAACCTAGCATATTTCTACAATTTCTTTGAAAAAGGATTTTAAACCTAACCTTAACCACACTGTTAACCATATACTTAAAGTATATATTTTTTTAGTACTAATATTACTGACCCCACTTCAAAGAAATACTAAAATACTAAGTAATTTAGTTCTTGAAACATTTGAATGTAAAATTCCAATCATTCCTATGGAAGACTGCTTCTTCTGAGGAGTACCACCAATATTTATTTTACCTTTATTTAACTAGGCAAGTCAGTTAAGAACAAATTCTTATTTTCAATGACGTCCTAGGAACAGTGGGTTAACTGCCTGTTCAGGGGCAGAACGACAGATTTGTACCTTGTCAGCTCAGGGGTTTGAACTTTCAACCTTCCGGTTACTAGTCCAACACTCTAACCACTAACCCAATATGGCGGCCAATGGCTTCAGACTCTGGCCAATACATAGCATCAGCTATAAGGTACATTCGGGAAGTATTCAGACCCCGTCCCTTTTCCACATTTTATGATACAGCCTTATTCTAAAATGGATTAAATCATTTTATCCCCTCATCAATCAACACACAATACCCAATAATGACAAAGCCAAAACAGGCTTTTATTTTATTTTTATTTCACCTTTATTTAACCAGTTTTAAGCTAGTTCGGGAACAAGTTCTCATTTACAACTGCAACTACAACTGCGAAGTTAGTAAGGGAAATATAATTCTCCAGCTGCAGTGATTTTGGCAATTCATTCCAGTCACTGGCAGCAGGAAACTGGAAGGAAAGGAGGCCAAAGCAGGTGTTGGCTTTGGGGATGACCAGTGAGATAAACCTGCTGGAGCGCGTGCAACAGGTGGGTGTTGTTATCGTGACCAGTGAGCTGAGATAAGTCGGAGCTTTACCTAGCATAGACTTATAGATGACCTGGAGCCAGTAGGTCTGGCGACAGATACAGTGTGGCAAAAAAGTATTTAGTCAGCCACCAATTGTGCAAGTTCTCCCACTTAAAAAGATGAGGCCTGTAATTTTCATCATAGGTACACTTCAACTATAACAGACAAAATGAGAGAAAAGAATCCAGAAAATCATATTGTATGATTTTTAATGAATTTATTTGCAAATTATGGTGGAAAATAAGTTTTTTATTTAACCTTTATTTTACTAGGCAAGTCAGTTAAGAACAAATTCTTATTTTCAATGACAGCCTAGGAACAGTGGGTTAACTGCCTGTTCAGGGGCAGAACGACAGATTTGTACCTTGTCAGCTCGGGGATTTGAACTTGCAACCTTCCGGTTACTAGTCCAACGCTCTAACCACTAGGCTACCCTGCCGCCCAGTATACAGGTTGCAGTGGTGGGTGGTATAAGGGGCTTTGGTAACAAAACGGATGGCACTGTGATAGACTGCATCCAGTTTGCTGAGTAGAGTATTGAAAGTTATTTTGTAGATGACATCGCCAAAGTCGAGGATCGGTAGGATAGTCCGTTTTACGAGGGTATGTTTGGCAGCATGAGTGAAGGAGGCTTTGTTTGCGAAATAGAAAGCCGATTCTAGATTTATTTTGGATTGGAGATGTTTAATGAGTCTAGAAGGAGAGTTTACAGTATAGCCAGACTCCTAGCTATGTCTAGTTGTCCACATATTCTAACCATTGAGAGTAGTGATGCTAGTTGGGCGGGTGGGTGTGGGCAGCGAACGGTTGAAAAGCATGCATTTGGTTTTACTAGTGTTTAAGAGCAGTTGGAGGCCACGGAAGGAGTGTTGTATGGCATTGAAGCTTGTTTGGAGGTTAGTTAACAGTGTCCAAAGGGCCAGATGTATACAGAATGGTGTCGTCTGCGTAGAGGTGGATCGGGGAATTACCCGCAGCAAGAGCAACATCGTTGATATATACAGAGAAGAGAGTTGGCCCGAGAATTTAACCCAGTGGTACCCCCATAGAGACTGCCAGAGGTCCGGATAACAGGCCCTCCGATTTGACACACTGAACTCTGTCTGCGAAGTAGTTGGTGAACCAGGCGAGGCAGTCATTTGAGAAACCAAGGCTATTGAGTCTGTGATTGACAGAGTCGAAAGCCTTGGCCAGGTCGATAAAGACGGCTGCACAGTACTGTCTTTTATCAATGGCGGTTATGATATCGTTTAGTACCTTGAGTGTGGCTGAGGTGCACCCATGACCAGCTCAGAAACCGGATTGCACAGCGGAGAAGGTACGGTGGGATTTGAAATGGTCAGTGATCTGTTTATTGACTTGGCTTTCGAAGAATTTAGAAAGGCAGGGCAGGATGGATATAGGTCTATAACAGTTTGTTCTAGAGTGTAACCCCCGTTTAAGAGGGGGATGACCGCGGCAGCTTTCCAATCTTTAGGGATCTTGGACGAAACAAAAGAGAGGTTGAACAGACTGGTAATAGGGGTTGCAACAATGGTGGCGGATAGGTTTAGAAAGAGGGTCCAGATTGTCTAGCCCAGCTGATTTGTACAGGTCCAGGTTTTGCAGCTCTTTCAGAACATCTGCTATCTGGATTTGGGTGAAGGAGAAGCTGGGGAGGCTCGGGCAAGTAGCTGCGGGCGGTGCGGAGCTGTAGGCCTGGGGTTGGGGTTACCAGGAGGAAAGCATGGCCAGCCGTAGAGGAATTTTCTATTGAAATGTTTAATTATCATGGATTTATCGGTGGTGACCGTGTTACACAGCCTCAGTGCAGTGGGCAGCTGGGAGGAGGTGCTCTTGTTCTCCATGGACTTGAGTGTCCAAAAACTTTTTGGAGTTAGAGCTACGGGATGCAAATTTCTGTTTGAAAAAGCTAGCCTTTGCTTTCCTAACTGACTGTATTGGTTCCTGACTTCCCTGAACAGTTGCATATCACGGGGACTATGATGCTATTGTAGTCTGCCAAATGATGTTTTTGTTCTGGTCAAGGGCAATCAGGTCTGGAGTGACCTGCAATCTACTGCAGAGATACAGTAGCTTGTCATACTTTCCAGGTCTATGCCCAAACAGGTCGAAAGGGGCATGCTTATTTAAGATGGTGAGGAAATTACTTTTAAAGAATGGACAGGCATCCTCGACTGACGGGATGAGGTCAATATCCTTCCAGGATACCTGGGCCAGGTCGATTAGAAAGGCCTGCTCGCAGAAGTGTTTTAGGGAGCGTTTGACAGTGATGAGGGGTGGTCGTTTGACCGCGGACCCATAGCAGATGCAGGCAATGAGGCATGATCGCTGAGATCCTGATTGAAAACAGCAGAGGTGTATTTGGAGGGCAAGTAGGTCAGGATAATATCTATGAGGGTGCCCATGTTTACAGATTTAGGGTTTTTGCCGTACAATATTTAACAAACGTTAAATTAGAACTGATTATTTTCGGTTCAATGGAGTCTTATCGTATATGGCAATTCAATTTCTGGGTTATGTGAAACAACATATTAAAACCTAAAAATACTGTTCTCCCATTGCCAAGCAACCAAAACGCCTTGTATCACACAGTGATTTGAAGTACAAAGGCGGTGTCATGCTGGACCATAAATGTATGCCCATCTGTTAAAATGGCAACATGATTTTTTACTCACCAATAAGGACACAGTGTGGTCAAAGACTTAGTTGTAGTCACGATCTGGTTACGTATAAGTACAAACAGTTATGTTTTGGTGTTATTGCATACACTACATGACCAAAAGTATTGGTCACCATTTGGACTTGGACTGGCTCCTACTAAGTTTTCCATCTTCATCCCCAGTATTGGAAGACAGGCTGTCTATCAAGGTCATGGCCTTTTTAATCTTTACACCACAAAAAAAATATGCCAGCCTCCAACTTTTATTTCAAAATGGAGTCTAGATCACATTTACCATGTAGTAGAAAGGAAAAAGGTCCTACTGCCTAGTCTTGTTTTCAAGCCAATGAACCACACATTAGACTGGATTGTTCTGATGAATGTCCTGGAGGCTTGAATCTGTATAATATTCATAAGAAGACACGTTTTAGTTCAAATCTGGCTGAAATTCATGAACTCAAGCATACTGTACCATTCTGATGTTCTTGTTCCCACAAACAGCATTGACGTTCCCTCAGTGTCTGATACCTAGTAAAAGGAAACCTCAACTCAATAAAACTTTAAAAAGTGCAACCCTTTGAGGTAATAGAAATTCCTGTCAGCCACCTCCTTACCACATTGAGTATGATATAAAATACTGCTGTATGAAATGGGTATTGGGGGGTTATTCATTAACAACCTCCTACGGATCGAATCCCGTTAACGGAATAGATTTGACAACATCCGGTGAAATTGCAGAGCGCGAAATTCAAATGACAGAAATAGTAATATTCAACGTTCTTGAAAATACAAGTGTCATACATCAGTTAATAGCTTAACTTCTTGTTAATCCAGCCGCTGTGTCAGATTTTAAAAAGGCTTTACGGCGATTATCTGAGGACAGCGCCCAGCACACTGAAGCATTAAAAACATTTTCTAACCAGGCAGATGGGCCACGAAAGTCAGAAATAGCAATAAAATAAATCACTTACATTTGAAGATCTTCTTCTGGTGGCACTCCAAAAGGTCCCAGCTACATCACAAATGGACGTTGTGTTCGATAAAGTCCTTCTTTATATCCCCAAAAACTCAGTTTAGCTGGCGCCCTTCATTCCATAATCCACCGGTTTCCCTCCTTCAAAATGCATACAAAATGAATCCCAAACGTTACCAATACACTTCTCCAAACAAGTCAAACAAAGTTTCTAATCAAACCTCAGGTACCCTAATATGTTAATAAACAATACAATTTAAGCCTGAGAATAGTTATTGTCATTACCGGAGATAAACAATGAAGAACGCGCATTCACCGGCAAGCGTAAACAAACACTACAGCCAAAATGGGAGCCACTCCAAAAACTACAAATTCTAGCTAATTTTTCCAAAAAGAAGCCTGAAATGCTTTCTTAAGACTGTTGACATCTAGTGGAAGCCCTAGGAACTGCAATCTGCAAGGTTTTCCCTTTTTTTCTGGATGGTTTGTCCTCGGGTTTTCGCCTGCCATATCAGTTCTGTTATACTCACATACATTATTTTAACAGTTTCAGAAACTTTAGTGTTTTCTATCCAAATCTACCAATTATATGCATATCCTAGCTTCTGGGCCTGAGTAACAGGCAGTTTACTCTGGGCACCTCGTTCATCCAAACTTCAGAATACTTCCCCCTATCCCTAAGAAGTTTTAACATACCTCTGTAGAGCTTTGTGTCTCTGGAAAAGTCCTCTCTGGAAAAGTGCAAGAATCAACATTGAAACAAAAACTAATTTAGAACTCAATAACATACACTGTTTGACAGGAGCATTGTCATGATTTTCAGAACATTGTGTATTAAATTTTATGTGATCTAGTACTGGTACTTCCTGTATATAGCTCCATTCTTGTGTATTTAATTGTATTCATCTTGTGTGCTTTAGTATTTATTAGTATTTATTTAATCAATTTAGCAGACACTCTTTTCCAGAGCTACTTACAGTAGTGAGTGCATACATTTTCCATACTGTTCTCCTCTGGGAATTGAACCCACAACCCTGGTGTTGCCAGCACAATGCTCTACCAACTGAGACACACAGGAACTGTACTGGTACTCCCTGTATATAGCTTCATTCTTGTGTATTTTATTTGAATCATCATGTTACTATTTTGTATTTTATTTTTTAACTGCATCGTTTGGAAGGGCTTGTAAGCAAGCATTTCACGGTAAAGTCTACACCCGTTGTATTCGGCACATTTGACAAATAAAGATATGATTTGATTCAGTTGGATTCAGTTGTTCATCTGGGCAATTAAAACAATAAATGAAACTGTACAATTCCCCAAAATAATCTCACCAGATATAGGACCTTTCATTTTTCTTCTAATAGCTACTGCTGCCATCACAGCTAGTAACACCACCACCACAGCATCAGCAGCAGATATTATTTCAGCAATGGAAAGGGAGGTCTGTGGTCCACATTTAGAGTCGGATCAATGAGTTCCAGGTTTAATTTGCTGAAGCTTCAAGGTATCACATCTATAATAAGACAAATAGATCACTGGTAAATCGACAATTTAGTCATCCAACTTTCAGTTTTACATGAAAACTATTTGCATATTGCAGTATTTGAAGGAAATAACCATTATACATGAGCCACACTTACTGTGTGTGTGGCTGGCAGGATGTAAATGATCCATCTGAATAGGTGTCACCAGTACAGTCAGAACACACAGTATCTGTAGATGTTGTTCCTGCACCAACACAGGGTGAAACTCATTAAGGATCCTTACTTGAGATATGCTTAACTCATGATTGCATAAATCATGTACTGATGTCAATGGAAGATTTGCATGAAGACATACCTGTGTGGTTGATGTATTGACCAGGTTTACAGCTGCTGTGTCTCTGGGCTGCTCTACAACCATCCTTAGTTGGGTCTAGACAGTAGAACCCCTCCAGTGTCCCACAGACAGTGTCTGATGAAGGTCTACATGGCTGCTTTACCTTCAAACCAAAACCTAGAGAGAAAACATGTCACTTGGTATCTGAAGCTAAATGTAAAGACTGTTGTATTTCATTAAAACAGCTGATATAGTAAAGTAGCTCAGTGTTTATGCCCAGAACACAGAATGCTCACCTGGATCACATGTGGTACAGTTGTTGCATGTTGTTTTACCACTGGGCTCATCAAGGAAGGTGGAGTCAATACAAGGCACACAGGAAGGTGTATGTTTAGATTTAGTACAATGACTATGTACATGATATCCTGTTGTAAAGATACACAGAAAATAATTGTGTTTTGGTATTACTATTATCAGAATTATTATTGTTATTATAATTAACCCTTCATAAAAATACACAAGGTCCTTACCAGGCCTACACATTATGCAATCTCTATCATCTATTTTATAGATGAGGAGATTATATGTGAAACAGTGTTCAATATTTAGAAGTATAAAAGTTATATGTTGGTGTTGATGATGTATTAACGTCTGGTGATTCATATGATGTAAAAAGACAGACCTTTTAAACACACGGGAGAACATTCATCCCCTATTCTGTACTCAGCTCTACCACATGTGATACAGGATCCAATGCTTTCAAGCACCAATATAATAGGTATCTGGAAATAGAGAAGAAATAAAACATCGCCATCAGCATACATTACATTTAAAGATGTGACACCAAACCCAAGAACCTGTTATCTGCAAATTCAGTCAATAAATGTTAATGAAATGCATTTCCTCACCATGTTTTTTCTACAAAGTTTTCAGTCAAATTGAAACGAAGACTATATTGTAGGCTGATAACTCTAATTCATATTTCACGAGGGAAAAATGTACATCGATCATTTGTTGTTGTTTTTTAAACATGCCAAGCCACAAAATGTGCAAGTCAGAAATGTTTCTCTTACAGTCCATGTCAAGGTTTCAAACTGTGCCATGGTTCCTCAGTCCTCTCCAACTCACTGGAAGACCCACACACTGGATTTGTGAAGTTCTTAGGAGTTTTGAAGTATCCAGATGAACTGACCTGTTGAATTCATGCATTTTAGTACACGTACTGTTTAGTAAGAATAGTTCAATTATATTCTGCATAAATATTGCATACACTGCACCGTTAATAAATATAATATAGTAATGTACATTGGCTGACCACCATTGAGTTCAGTCACCATTAATAGTGAATAAAACTGAACCATAATCAAACAACCTTTCAATTTATAAATGATGATATCTTGCTGAATTGAATTACTAAAAAATAACTGTAATAAGCTAACTATCAACTGAGAAATTGGCAAATAGTTAGAGACTGCTGCCCTCTTGTGGTGAAGTAGCTTTGTACATGGAGCAATGTCCGTTCTACCAAAGACAGCGCAGTATGAAGACAGACTAAAACTGCTTCATCAATAGAAATCCTCGATCACACTTGTAGGTGATGTCATGGCGACTCGTGCGTAGAAACACGTAATCTGGTCTAACGTTTGTCTCAAGACGATCTGCGCATGTGCAAACCGTGAAATCAAAGACACTTTCGATATAAAGTAGTTTGACAAAACGTGTCAGTTTATCCACTTTCACTAGGTTGGAGTAATAACATGTTCAACTAAAGACATTACATCCAATCTAGGTTGTGCCTTTAGATTGAGATAATTTACAACGAAGAATGAATTCTTCTCTAATCGATTTCTCAAACCCCGGCCTGGGGCCTCATTTATAAACCGTGCATATGTACAAAACGGACCCTAAAACATGCTTGTGGCAGTTTAAGCAAAAGTTGGCATTTTATAAAAACTGAACTTGACATGAAAATGTGCTCACCTTCCCACAAACTTTAGACCATGCTTATGCACAGTTTAGTGATTGAAGTTTAGCATTGAAAACAGGCAAGTAGACTAGTATTTTGTACAAGTGGGGGATATTATGGACAGGCTTATTCATAACAATAAACAGGTTAATAACAAGATGCAATCATTTGCCGTTAATGAGAAGAGGAAGTTTATTTACTTAATCTTTACATTTCAAAATAAAGTGAAGTGGAAATGTCTAGGGGCAACAGCTCAGTTGCGAAGTGGTAGGCCACACAAGCTCACAGAACAGGACTGCAGAGTGCTGAAGTGCATAGCATGTAAAAATAGTCTGTCCTCTGTTGCAACACTCACTACTGAGTTAGAAACTGCCTCTGGAAGCAACTTCAGTACAATAACTGTTTGTCGGGAGCTTCACGAAATGGGTTTCCACGGCCGAGCACCAGCCTAAGATCAAGCCTAAGATCACCATGCACAACACGTCAGACTCTGGAGCAGTGGAAATGCGTTCTCTGGAGTTATTAATCAAGCTTCACCATCTGGCTGTCCCGACGGACAAATCTGGGTTTGGCGGATGCCAGGAGAACGCTACCTGCCCCAATGCATAGTGCCAACTGTAAAGATTGGTGGAGGAGGAATAATGGCCTGGGTGTTACGGTTTTCTAGTGGTGATGAAGGAGAGTCGGACCAAACTGCAGCGTGTCGATTGCGATCCATATTTATTAAACAAAACGTAAAACACGACTAAACACTAAAAAACAATAAACGTAATGAAAACCGAAAACAGCCTATCTAGTGCAAACTATCAAGAGTACAAGTAAGACACTAAGGACAATCACCCACGACAAACTCAAAGAATATGGCTGCCTAAATATGGTTCCCAATCAGAGACAACGATAAGCACCTGCCTCTGATTGAGAACCACTCCAGACAGCCATAGACTTTGCTAGACAACCCACTAAGCTACAATCCCAATACCACCACCAAAACCCCAAGACAAACACACCACAATTACAAAAACCCCATGCCACACCCTGGCCTGACCAAATACATAAAGACAAAATACTTTGACCAGGGCGTGACAGAACCCCCCCCCTAAGGTGCGGACTCCCGAACGCACCTCAAAACAATAGGGAGGGTCCGGGTGGGCGTCTGTCCATGGTGGCGGCTCCGGCGCGGGACGTGGACCCCACTCATTTAATGTCTTAGTCCCCTCTCCCTTCGTCCCTGGATAGTCCACCCTCGCCGCCGACCATGGCCTAGTAGTCCTCACCCAGAACCCCACTGGACTGAGGAGCAGATCGGGACTGAAGGACAGCTCGGGACTGAGGCAGCTCGGGACTGAGGGGAACGGGAGTGAGGAAGCTCGGGAGTGAGAGAAAGCTCAGGAGTGAGAGAAAGCTCAGGAGTGAGAGAAAGCTCAGGAGTGAGAGAAAGCTCAGGAGTGAGAGAAAGCTCAGGAGTGAGAGAAAGCTCAGGAGTGAGAGAAAGCTCAGGAGTGAGAGAAAGCTCAGGAGTGAGAGGAAGCTCAGGCAGGTAGATAGATCTACCAGCTCCTGGCTGGCTGGTGGTTTCAGCAGATCCTGGCTGACTGGCAGATCCTGGCTGACTGGCAGATCTGGAAGATCCTGGCTGACTGGCAGATCTGGAAGATCCTGGCTGACTGGCAGATCTAGAAGATCCTGGCTGACTGGCAGATCTGGAAGAGTCTGGCTGACTGGCAGATCTGGAAGAGTCTGGCTGACTGGCAGATCTGGAAGAGTCTGGTTGACTGGCAGATCTGGAAGAGTCTGGTTGACTGGCAGATCTGGAAGAGTCTGGCTGACTGGCAGATCTGGAAGAGTCTGGCTGACTGGCAGATCTGGAAGAGTCTGGCTGACTGGCGGATCCTGGCAGATCCTGGCCGACTGGCAGATCCTGGCCGACTGGCACTTCTGGCAGATCCTGGCCGACTGGCACTTCCGGCGGATCCTGGCTGACTGGCACTTCTGGCGGATCCTGGAAGACTGGTGGATCCTGGCAGACTGGCGAATCCTGGCTGACTGGTGGATCTAACTGATCCTGACAGACTGGCGACGCTGGGCAGACTGGCGGCTCCTTGCAGACTGACAGCTCCTTGCAGACTGACGGCTCCTTGCAGACTGACGGCTCCTTGCAGACTGACAGCACTGGCTGCTTCATGTAGACTGACAGCTCTGGCTGCTCCTTGCAGACTGGCAGCTCCATGCAGACTGGCAGCTCCATGCAGACTGGCAGCTCTGGCTGCTCCATGCAGACTGGCAGCTCTGGCTGCTTCATGCAGACTGGCAGCTCTGGCTGCTCCATGCAGACTGACAGCTCCATGCAGACTGGCAGCTCTGGCTGCTCCTTGCAGACTGGCAGCTCCATGCAGACTGGCAGCTCTGGCTGCTCCATGCAGACTGACAGCTCTGGCTGCTCCATGCAGACTGACAGCTCTGGCTGCTCCATGCAGACTGACAGCTCTGGCTGCTCCATGCAGACTGACAGCTCTGGCTGCTTCATGCAGACTGACATCTCTGGCTGCTCCATGCAGACTGACATCTCTGGCTGCTCCATGCAGACTGACATCTCTGGCTGCTCCATGCAGACTGACATCTCTGGCTGCTCCATGCAGACTGACAGCTCTGGCTGCTCCATGCAGACTGACAGCTCTGGCTGCTCTATGCGGACTGACAGCTCTGGCTGCTCCATGCAGGCTGGCAGCTCTGGCTGCTCCATGCAGGCTGGCAGCTCTGGCTTCTCCATGCAGGCTGGCAGCTCTGGCTGCGCTGAACAGGCGGGAGACTCCGGCAGCGTAGGAGAGGAGAAAGGCTCTGGCTGCGCTAAACAGGCGGGAGGCTCTGGCTGCGCTAAACAGGCGGGAGGCTCCGGCAGCGCTGTAGAGGAGGAAGGCTCTGGCTGCGCTGAACAGGCGGGAGGCTCCGGCAGCGCTGTAGAGGAGAAAGGCTCTGGCTGCGCTAAACAGGCGGGAGACTCCAGCAGCGCAGGAGAGGAGAAAAGCGACAGCTCTGGCTGCTCTATGCGGACTGACAGCTCTGGCTGCTCTATGCGGACTGACAGCGCTGGCTGCTCTATGCGTACTGACAGCTCTGGCTGCTCCATGCAGGCTGGCAGCTCTGGCTTCTCCATGCAGGCTGGCAGCTCTGGCTGCGCTGAACAGGCGGGAGACTCCGGCAGCGTAGGAGAGGAGAAAGGCTCTGGCTGCGCTAAACAGGCGGGAGGCTCCGGCAGCGCTGTAGAGGAGGAAGGCTCTGGCTGCGCTGAACAGGCGGGAGGCTCCGGCAGCGCTGTAGAGGAGAAAGGCTCTGGCTGCGCTAAACAGGCGGGAGACTCCAGCAGCGCAGGAGAGGAGAAAAGCGCTGGCTGCGCTGAACAGGCGAGGCACACTGAAGGCCTGGTGCATGGTGCTGGAACTGGTGGTACTGGATCGAGGACACGCACAGGAAGCCTGGTGCGGGGAGCTGCTACCGGAGGACTGGAGTGTGGAGGTGGCACAGGATGGGCTAGACCGTGAAGGCGTACTGGAGATCTTGAGAGCAGTGTTGGCACAGGATGTGCAAGGCTAGGGATGTGCACAGGAGGCCTGGTGCGTGAGGCTGGCACCAACTTCACCAGCCGACTAACACGCACCTCAGGACGAGTATGGAGCGCTAACCCAGGTGCCATCAAATCCCCAACACGTTCCGTCGGGCAAATTCCATGCAAAAAGCACCAACACAGCAACTCCCTCATTTCTCTCTCCTCCAATTTCCCCATTAACTCCTTCACAGTCTCTGGTTCTGGTCTCCTCCTTGGCTCCTCACGATAAATAGGGAGAGTTGGCTCAGGTCTGACTCCTGACTCTGCCACACTCTCCCTGAGCCCCCCCCCCAAGAAATTTTTGGGGCTGATTCTCAGGCTTCCATCCGCTACGCCGTGCTGCCTCCTCATATCTGCGCCTCTCAGCTTTCGCCGCCTCCAGTTCTTCCTTGGGGCGGCGATATTCTCCAGGCTGAGCCCAGGGTCCTTTACCGTCCAGTTCCTCCTCCCATGTCCATTTCTCCAGGTGGTGCAGCCTCTCCCACTGCAGCTGCTGCTGCTCCTGCTGCTGCTGCCTGTTAACACGCTGCTTGGTCCGTTGGTGGTGGGTGATTCTGTTACGGTTTTCTAGTGGTGATGAAGGAGAGTCGGACCAAACTGCAGCGTGTCGATTGCGATCCATATTTATTAAACAAAACGTAAACACGACTAAACACTACAAAACAATAAACGTAATGAAAACCGAAAACAGCCTATCTAGTGCAAACTAACAGAGTACAAGTAAGACACTAAGGACAATCACCCACGACAAACTCAAAGAATATGGCTGCCTAAATATGGTTCCCAATCAGAGACAACGATAAGCACCTGCCTCTGATTGAGAACCACTCCAGACAGCCATAGACTTTGCTAGACAACCCACTAAGCTACAATCCCAATACCACCACCAAAACCCCAAGACAAACACACCACAATTACAAAAACCCCATGCCACACCCTGGCCTGACCAAATACATAAAGATAAACACAAAATACTTTGACCAGGGCGTGACACTGGGACTTTTTTTTTACATGGTTCAGACTCCTTAGTTCCAGTGAAGGGAAATATTAATGCTACAGCATACAATGACAGTCTAGACAATTCTGTGCTTCCAACTTTGTGGCAACAGTTTGGGGAATTCTATGCATTTTGTCACAGGGTGCAGAGAACATTTTGCTGTTTTAAAAAGTCATTTTCTTGCAATTCTATACATTTTGCCATGTCTAATGTGTATTCATGTTATCTTTGAGTGTCTCATATATTACAACAAAATCTATGGGCTACAAAACCTAGCAAAAAATTTTTGCTGACATGGCTAGTTGATCTGGACATTTCTGACAAGTTATAAATTGCTCTCTAAGTTATGCAATGCCTGAAAAAAAATCACCTTTATTTAACCAGGTAGGTCAGTTGAGAACAAGTTCTCATTTACAACTGCGACCTGGCCAAGATTTTATTTTTACCTTTATTTTACTAGGCAAGTCAGTTAAGAACAAATTCTTATTTTCAATGACGGCCTAGGAACAGTGGGTTAACTGCCTGTTCAGGGGCAGAACGACAGATTTTGTACCTTGTCAGCTCGGGGATTTGAACTTGCAACCTTTCGGGTTACTAGTCCAATGCTCTAACCACTAGGCTACGCTGCCGGGTAAAGCAAAGCAGTGCGACACAAACAACACAAGTAAACATGGAATAAACAGTCAATAATACAATAGAAAAAATAAAGCCTATATACAGTGAGTGCAAATGGCGTGAGGAGATAAGGCAATAAATAGGCCATAGTAGCGAAGTAATAACAATTTAGTAAATTAACACTGGAGTGATAGATGTGCAGATGATGATGTGCAAGTAGAGATGACAGGAAAACTACCCAATTTCGAAATGGCACCTTCGGAATTCTGATCGGTTTTAAGTAATAACTCGAAAAAATTAAAAGCGCGGTGTCACTTTGCTTTGGGAGTTTTGATGCGTATACTAATGCAAAGCCATATGTTAGATGTTGTAACAGTTATGCTACTTAATGTTACACTTTAAGCCTGTGTCTAGCTAAAACAACGCTGACTTTCCTCTTGGTGTTTGTCTTTTAACATGTATGTAGATGGGCTAGCATAATGAAGGTACAACAATGTAATTTAGATAAGCTACATTTTGTCTTGGCTATACAAACCGCTGGACAGCGCATGCAGTTAAAGGACGTGAAGCGTCGTGTCCTTTAGGGCTAGCACTAACTAACATAAAACTTTAGCTAACAGTTCATTTCGAACATCATATTTCAAAATACGATATTACACATATTTAATTATTATTGAATACACTTTTCCTAAACATGTAACAGAGCAGTTTTACCTGTTAGATTAACTCGGACTAGTTTACACTTCAGTTAATCGGTGCTATCTGGGATCCTTGGGACGTCCCTAACCCTTAAAGCTGCAGTATGTACCTTTTGGGCGACCAGACCAAATTTGCATAGAAATTAGTTATAGATCTGTCATTCTCATTTAAAGCATGTCTAAGAAGCGGTAGATCTGTTATACATTATGATCACCATTTCTATGCTTCCCTTTAAGTACATGTTTTGCATCTTATTTTCATTTTCACAAATTACAACAAAAAAAAACGACTGAAGCAGATAGCAGAGGCATATTCACACTGGAAGATTTGCATTTGTGGCACAGACAAGGCCACCATGCAAGATTAGATTCGTTTTAGGTCTTACACAAGAAGATAACATAACGTCAAGACCCCACCCAGAGCTGGCCTCTCTCAGCCTGTGGATCTCCTCTTCTATCCTGGCTCTTCTCCTGCACCTCCCTTAGATTCCTGACCTCCAGATGAACTATCAACTCAGCCTTCAATACAAAGAAACACACAGAAAACTGAGATGACCAAGGTTAAATCAGCTCCTCATTTTAAAATATTTGTTTTCTTTACAATTTTGGCTTTTCATTTGTTTTTTTTCTTTCATTTCACAGGTTTTTATATTTAATTCTAGATGTGTGTTGTGGTCTGTTGGTTCTGGTATCAGTTTTAGTTTGAACAGTCTAATTCTCGATCTCTTGGTTCTGGTATCAGTTTTACTTTGAACAGTCTTCTAACCTGAAGTTTCTACTTTCTTTTTTGTTTCTTTTCAAGTTTAGTTTTAGATTCAATTTTACTCAACCATGAGTGTTTTAAGGCAGAGGGATAGATGACACTGTTAAAGTTAGAGCACTGCTGGGTTAATCAGTATATGGCTGTATACCCATTAAACCTTATCAATTGAACAAAGGTCACAACTTGTTGTTCAGTACACGTATGAGTGCATGATTATTTTACACGCTCATAGCACTCAAATATACATTGAGTGTACAGAACAATCTCAATTCGTCAGTGCATGGACTCTACAAGGTGTCAAAAGCGTTCCACAGGGTTGCTGGCCCATGTTGACTCCAATACTTCCCACAGTTGTGTCAAGTTGGCTGGATGTCCTTTGGGTGGTGGACCATTTTTGATATACAGGGAAACAATTGTGTAAAAAACCCAGCAGCGTTGCAGTTCTTGACACAAAACAGTACGCCTGACACCTACCATACCCCGTTCAAAGGCACTTAAACCTGGTCATTCAGTTGAAAAATATTTCTTAAACAGCAGCTAATGGAACAAAACGAGGATAAACATTCTTGAATTTGTCCAATAGAAACTTGTTTGCAGTTGTTTGGACTATTGATTACACCCTAGATCAGCTAGATGCAGGCAGAGTGCGCAAGGTGGTATTGAATGAGTCACTGTCACCTTGATTTCTCGACTTGTGCACCTACTTTGTAACTTTCATTCGTAGGCTAGGTTGTAGCAATCTCATGATGGGTATAGGGGAAATGAGAGTTATGTAGTAGCCTAAACCTAGCCCGTTACATTGAGCTGGGTGAATGGAATATGAATGACAGTCATCAATATGCTGTAATATAAATAAGGCTATACTCATTCAAATAAATCATCCTCCCTAATCTTAAATGGCACTGACCGCCACTGCCCGCCACTGCCTTCCATCCTTCCTTGGAGGTCCTTCCACAGGTAAAACTCATGTGGAGCCAATTCACCTGTCCAATCAGTGAGTCTTCAAGGAAGGATGCACTTTTTAAAGGAATGTCAATATAATCCTTCTCGTTTGGAATCTCTAAAGATATTAAGAATCGTTTTGGAATTTAGTCAATAATACACATGTGAAATATCAGGAGGTTCATTATACAGATTAACTAAACAGACCTACTCACACCCTTGCAGTTTTCACATTTTGCTTTATTCAATAGCATTTTTACAATGTAGTTAATGTCATTGGGACACTTGAACATAAGAAAGTTAGCTGGCTTAATTGTATTGCAGATCCTCTATTTCTTAATCCCAAGAGGGGACATTGGATCAGTCACCAGAAATACACTTACAGCAACAATAGGCTGAGCACTGATGGCTGGTGAAATAAGCATAACCCTTGATTTACAGAGAAACATATTGATTCAATAGAAGAGACTAAACCCATGGAATCAAAAACATCAAGACAATGAATAATGGCATTGAATAATGTGCATCAAACAATACCTACAAAATACAAAGGAACTGTACAACACAAATAACTATACAATCAAGGTGGAAAATCTGTCTGTGTCCTTGAGCAAGGCACTTAACCCTCGTTTGCTCCAGGGGCAGAGTACTAATATGGCTGCCCCTGTAAAACAACATATTTCACAGCACGTATCCCAGTGTGACAATAAAATATATATTTTAGGAGGATCGTAAGAACAGAACTGTAAACAAAACATTTGTCCCATTGCTTTGCTTCAGAGCTCCCCAGTGTTGCAGCGATCTAAGGTAATGCATCTCAGTGCAAGGAGTCACTACAGTCCCTGGTTCTAATCCAGGCTGTATCACATCCGGCCGTGATTGTGCACCGCCCTATGGGACTCCCAATTGGCCCAGTGTCGTCTGGTGTAGGCCATCATTGTAAATAAGAATTTGTTCTTAAACTGACTTGCCTAGTTAAATTAGTTTAACAAAATAAATGGGTCACACTGAACATAGCCTACACTGCACCATTGCCTCTTGATGTTTACTCTGTGGGATTATACAAATCCATGGTAACTCAACAACTGGAGTCCATTTTTCCCCCATACCAGTGTCCAGGAAATCTCATCCGTATGTCCTTTACACAGTTTGTATCAACAGAATCTACAGTACATCACAAGTTCCATAAGGTCCATGGAGATGTTGTGATCTGTAGACTTCCTCAGTTCAAGGGCATTTGCTCAATGTATCTGGCACCAGCATCCAAAGACCAGGTGGAGTGTCTTACAAAATCGCATTTGTGTTTTATTCCAATTACCGTCAACTGACTTGGACTGACCATTTGAAATCATGGACCTGACCTTTCCCAGAACAGAACAGACCTGGCTCCTACTAAGGTGTCCATCTTCATCCCCAGTATTGGAAGACATGCTGTCTATCAAGGTCATGACCTTTTTAATCTTTACACCACAAAACAAATGTGCCAGCCTCCAACTTTTATTTCAAAATGGAGTCTAGATCACATTCACCATGTAGTGGACAGAAATTGGGCCCTACTGCCTAGTCTAGTTTTCAAGCCAATGAACCACACATTAGACTGGATTGTTCTGATGAATGTTCTGGAGACTTGAATCTGTATAATATTCATAAGACACATTTTAGCTCAAATCTGGCTGAAATTCATGAACAAGTATACTGTACCATTCTGATGTTATAGCCTACCTTACCTGTTCTTGTTCCCACAAACAGCATTGACGTTCCCTCTCTGTCTGATACCTAGTCAAATGAAACCTCAACTCAATAAAACTTTAAAAAGTGCAACCCTTGAGGTAATAGACATTCCTGTCAGCCATCTCCTTACCACATTGAGTATGATAGAAAATACTGCTGTATTAAGTAGGTATTGTGGGATTATTCATTCACATACCTCTGTAGAGCTTTGTGTCTCTGGAAAAGTCCTCTCTGGAAAAGTACAAGAATCAACATTGAGACAGAATCTAATTTGGAACTCGATAACATACTGTTTGACAGGGGTGTTGTCATGATATTCAGAACATTATTGTGCATTTCATTTTATTAATCTTGCACTGGTACTTCCTGTATGTAGCTCCATTCTTGTGTATTTTATTTGAATCATCGCATTACTATTTTGTATTTATTTTTTTAACTGCATCGTTTGGAAGGGCTCGTAAGCAAGCGGCAAAGTCTACACCCGTTGTATTCGGCAAATAAAATGTGATTTGATTCAGTGTTAGATGTTTCTCACTTGTTCATCTGGGCAATTAAAACAAATGAAACTGTATAATTCCCCAAAATATTCTCACCAGATATAGGACCTTTTATTTTTCTTCTAATAGCTACTTCACTGCTATCACAGCTAGTACCAGCACCACCACCACTCCTACTCCTACCACAGCATATATTATTGCTATGGGAGGGGAGGTCTGTGGTCCACATTCTGAGTCGGACCGATGAGTTCCAGGTTTAATTTGCTGAAGCTTCAAGATATCGCATCTATAATATAAGAAATAGACCACTGGTAAATCAACAATTTAGTCATCCAACTTTCATTTTTACATTATGAAAACTGTTTGCATATTGCAGTATATAGTTTATATTTTGAAGGAAAATATCATTATTCATGAGCCACACTTACTGTGTGTGTGGCTGGCAGGATGTTAATGATCCATCTGAATAGGTGTCACCAGTACAGTCAGAACACACAGTATCTGTAGATATTGTTCCTGCACCAACACAGGGTGAAACACATTAAGGATCCTAACTTGATGTGCTTAACTCACGACTGCATAAATCATGTACTGATGCCAATGGAAGATTGCAAGAAGACCAACCTGTGTGACTGATGTATTGACCAGGCAGACAGCTGCTGTGTCTCTGGGCTGCTCTACAACCATCCTTAGTTGGGTCTAGACAGTAGAACCCTTCCAGTGTCCCACAGACAGTATCTAATGAAGGTCTACATGACCGCTTTACCTTCAAACCAAAGCCTGGGTCACAGTTTGTACACAGTATGCATGCTGTAAGACCATTGGGTTCATCAAGGAAAGAGGAGTCGGTACAGGGGACACAGGAAGTACTTGTAAATTCTGTACAGTGTTTATGTACCCGGTTTCCTGTGGGATAGAAGGTCAGTGTCATGGATTGATTGGTATTGGAATGTATTTTCTTCATAATAATCCATATAGTATACAGAGCTGGTCCTTACCTGGTGAACACATAGGACAGCATTCATCACCTGTTCTGTACTCTGCTCTACCACATGCAATAGAGCGCTGAATGGTTAGAAGTGTCAAAATGATAGCTAGGTTCATCTGTAAATAGAGAAAATGAACACATTACCACGGTTGAAAAATAGGGTGTGGGGGGGTCACATTGACAAACGCAGGGTTGAAGAGAGTTTGTGGTTAGGGAAGAGATGTGACAGGAGGAGAGTTCAGATTGACAGTTCCAAATAGAGAGAAAGCATAGTTAACATTTCCATGTTTTGATTAATAAATGTCAGTGAAATTTACTTACTCAGATGGATTTTTTTTTCTTCAAAGAGTAAATATAATCATTTGTTTTTGCAAAGCCAATATTCAAAGAGCAAACAATTTTCAAAACTAGAATTTGACACAGAAAATGTGAATAAACCCAGGATGACTGACAGGGCGCTGAATTGAGCTCCATGCAGCCATCTTGGTAAATATTTAGAAATGATAGAAATGCATGTATTAATGTCTACATTCATTTTTGATAAGTAGCCTATATTCTATTACAGATGCCTAAATGCATACTTATTAATTATTTTATGTTAACAAAAGGTTAAGTTTTTAATTAAACTATTTTTTTGTAGTAATGTTACTGTCCCCACTTCAACAAATAAATACTCAAATACAAGTAATTTCATCCTTGAAACATTTTATTGAATGGAACATTTTCATTCCTATGGAGAACTGCTTCCAATATACAGTGCATTCAGAAAGTATTCAGACCCCTTGACTTTTTCCACATTTTGCTATGTTACAGCCTTATTCTAAAATGTATTCAATTGTTTTTTCCCCTCAATCTACACACAACACCCCATAACGAGACAGCGAACACAGGATTATCAAGTTTTTCAAGTTTAATAATCAAATTTAAAAAATAACAATAAACTGATTACATTCACATAAGTATTCAGACCCTTTACTTAGTACTTTGCTGAAGCACATTTGGTAATGATTGCAACCTTAAATCTTCTTGGGTATGACGTTACAAGCTTGGCATACCTGCATTTGGGGAGTTTCTCACATTCTTCTCTGCAGATCCTCTCAAGCTCTGTCAGGTTGGATGGGGAGTGTCGCTGCACAGCTACTTTCAGGTCTCTCCAGAGATGTTTGATCGGGCTCTGGCTGGGCCACTTAAGGATATTTAGAGACCTGTCCCAAAGTCACTCCTGCATTGTCTTGGCTGTGAGCTTAGGGTCGTTGTTCTGTTGGAAGGTGAACCGTCGCCCCAGTTTGAGGTCCTGAGCAGGTTTTCATCAAGGATCTCTGTATTTCCCCCCGTTCATCTTTCCGTCGATCCTGACTAGTCTCCCAGTCCCTGCCACTGAAAAACATCCCCAGAGCATGATGCTGCCGCCACCATGCGTCACCGTAGGGATGGTGCCGGGTTTCCTCCTGACGTGATGCCTGGCATTCAGGCCAAAGAGTTCAATCTTGGTTTCATCAGACCAGAGAATCTTGTTTCTCATGGTCCGAAAGTCCTTTAGGTGCCTTTTGGAAAACTCGAGACGGGCTGTCATGGGCCTTTTACTGAGGAGTGGCTTCCGTCTGGCCACTCTACCATAAAGGCCTGATTGGTGGAGTGCTGCAGAGGTGGTTTTCCTTCTGGAAGGTTTTCCCATCTCCACAGAGGAACTCTGGAGCTCTGTCAGAGTGACCATCGGATTCTTGGTCACCTCCCTGACCAAGGCCCTTCTCCCCCGATTGCTCCGTTTGACCGGGCGGCTAGCTCTAGGAAGAGTCTTGGTGGTTCCAAACTTCTTCCATTTAAGAATGATGGAGGCCACTGTGTTCTTGGGGACCTTCAATGCTGCAGACATTTTTTGGGACCCTTCCCCAGATCTGTGCCTCGACACAATCCTGTCTTAGAGCTCTATGGACAATTCCCTCAACCTCATGGCTTGGTTTTTGCTCTGACATTCACTGTCAACTGTGGGACCTTATATACACAGGTGTGTGCCTTTCCAAATCATGTCCAATCAATTGAATTTACCACAGGTGTACTCCAATCAAGTTATAAAAACATTTCAAGGATGATCAATGGAAACCAGGATGCACCTGAGCTCAATTTCTAGTCTCATAGCAAAGGATCTGAATACTTATGTAAATAAGGTATATTTTTTCACTTTGTCATTATGGGGTATTATGTGTAGATTGATGAGGAAAAATATTGATTCAATCCATTTTAGAATAAGGCTGTAACGGGGGGAAAAAAATGGCACTGAAGGGGTCTGAAAACTTTCCAAATGCACTGTACATCATTGGTGTACACTCTGAGCATACTATCTGGTTCCATTTACTGCTGTAGCGTGAAATGATGCCAAGCTACTAAGCTTACAAAACCCAAACATTTAACTTACTATCCATATCAAGCTTTGAAACTGAGCCATGGTTCTCCAATGCTCAACATCTCAGTGGAAGAAGGTCCACCACCCTGGAATCTTAGATTTGAACTAAGAACATCCCAGTTGTCGTCAATCCTCATGTAGACCTTGAGTCACACACAAATAAAATTGGAAAAGTTTAATATCATACAATATTAAAATATTTTCCGTACACTATTTAACAAATGTTAAATTAGAACTGATTATTTTTGGTTCAATGGAATTTTATCGCATATGGCAATGACATTTTTCTGGGTTATGTGAACCAACATGTTAAAACCTAAAAATGCTGTTCTCCCATTGCCAAGCAACCAAATGCCTTGTATCACACAGTGATTAGTACAACGGTGGTGTCATGCTGTTAAAAGGGTTGATTTTTTTTACTCACCAATATTTTATTTTACCTTTATTTAACTAGGCAAATCAGTTAAGAACAAATTCTTATTTTCAATGACGACCTAGGAACAGTGGGTTAACTGCCTTGTCCAGGAGCAGAATGACAGATTTTTACCTTGTCAGCTCAGGGATTCAATCTTACAACCTTCCGGTTACTAGTCCAACGCTCTACCCACTAGGCTACTTGCCGCCCCACGGCGTCCAATATAAGGACACAGTGTGGTCAAAGACTTAGTTGTAGTCACAATCTGGTTACCTGTAAGTACAAACAGTTATATTTTGGGGTTATTACATACACTACATTACCAAAAGTATGTGGACACCTGCTCGTTGAACATCTCATTCCAAAATCATGGGTATTAATATGGATACAATGAAATTCTAGACGATTCTGTGCTTCCAACTTTGTAGCAACAGTTTGGGGAAGGCCAATTCCTGTTTGAGCATGACAATGCCCCCAAGCGTGGTCCGTACAGATGTGTTTTGTCGAGTTCGGTGTGGAAGATTTTGACTGGCCTGCAGAGCCCTGACCTCAACCCCTTTCGAACACCTTCGGGATGAAATGGAACACCGACTGCGAGCAAAGCCTAATTGCCCAACCTCACTAATCCTTGTGGCTGAATAGAAGCAAGTCCCCTCAGCAATATTCCAACATCTAGTGGAAAGCCTTCCCAGACAAGTGGATGCTGTTATAGCAGCAAAGGGGGGACCAACTCCATATTAATGCCCATGATTTTGGAATAAGTTGTTCGACGAGCAGTTGTCCACATATTTTTTCCATGTAGAGTATTTCACAGTGGTTTAAATGGTACAATGACTCTCTACAGCAGGGGTTCCCAAACTGTTTGGGGAACAGCTCACGCCCACGTCTATTTCTATGGGCACAAGCACTGTTCATGACACCAACTGTTCACACCACTCTTGTTGGTGGAGTGAATTTAGCAGGTTTAAAGCATATTTCCTGCAATTCTAAACATTTTGTCAAGGAGTGCAGAGAACATGTAGCTGTTTTAAAAAAGGTCATTGTCTTGCAATTCTATACATTTTGCCACATCTAATGTGTATTCATGTCATCTTTGAGTGTCTCAAACACTACAACAAAATCGAAGGGCTACAAAACCTAGCTAAAATGTTTGCTGACATGGCTAGTTCATCTGGACATTTCTGACAAATCACAAATGGTTATGCAAGAGAGAAACTGAAGACGCCCTAGCCAATTTCGAAATGGCACCTTCGGAATTCTGATCGGTTTTAAGTAATAACTCGAACAATTTAAAAGTGAGGTGTCACTTCGTTTGGTTGAGTTTTGATGCGTATACTTAAAAAACCTGTGTCTAGCTAAAACAACGCTGACCAGCCTCTAGGCGTTTGTCTTTTATTGTCTTGGCTGGATAGCGTCGTGTCCTTTAGGGCTAGCACGAACTAACGCAAAATAACACTTTAGCTAACAGTTCATTTCGAATACGAAAATCATATTTAAATCATACTTAAAATACGATATTATACATATTTAATCAATATTGAATACACTTACACACGTAACAGAGCAGTCTTACCTGTTAGATTAACTCGGAGTAGTTTATGAAGGAGATACTTTCCAGCCTTAGTGCTACCCGGGATCCTTGGGACGTCCCTAACCCTTAAAGCTGCAGTATGTATCTTTTGGGCGAACAGACCAAATGTGCATATACATTTTAGTTATGGATCTGCCATTCTCCTTTAAAGCAAGTCTAAGAAGCGGTAGATCTGTTATACAGAGTATGTTCACTGTTTCTATGCTTCTCATGTTTAAATAAATGTTTTACGTCTTTTATTTTCATTTTGGAAATACTACTCCCTTTTCTACTGCCACGCATTCATGTTCTTTGGAACTATTAATCTATCTGTGCTACACCTTCTTTGATAAATGTAGCACACCTACCACCCAAACCCTCTATTCTATCACTTCTCACAGAGATAAACCCAGGTATAAAATAATCCAATTGCCATATGAACTCAGACTAATTTTTGTTTATGAGGGATTTAGCAATAACCATGGAATCTGGGATCCTTGTGACGTCACTACCCTCAACTCAAAGCTTTCATTTTTGTTTCTGAGGGACTTTCCATGGTAAGTACTATCCAGCATTCTGGGGATGTTACTACCCTCAACCCCAATCTTATCTAACCTTAAACCTGCAATAAGTCACTTTTTTTGTGTGACCGGACCAAATTCACATAGAAATTTGAGTTAAGCGGGAGATCTGTTAAACAGTATGTTCACTATTTCTATGCTTCCCTTGTTTAAGTAAATGTTTTGCGTCTTTAACTTTCAGTTTTGAAAATACAATGTTTTCGCTTATGGAGAAGATATTTCATAGCGGTTTACCAGGTGTTCCCAAACTTTTTAACTCTGACCCCCTTTCCAGCATTGTGGAACATCCCGCGCCCCCGTCTATTTCTATGGGCACAAGCTATGTGTTTACATTTGTATTTTTGTCGAGAGCAAAACTTTTTTCTTTTCAATCAAATATAATTGTTTTGAAAGCAAAAACGGGACTTCAAAGTTTTTAAAAAAATGTACAAATGTGCAATCAAATATTTTCTATTAGAGCGCAAAACGTCATTCCCAAAAAATATTCCGTCCAAACTCTACATAGCTAGTAGTTCAGTGATGCAAACTAGTCACCTTTCTGTGAAATTCGCGGTTTTGGTATTCGACTCATTGCCGTTCTTCAAGTTATAACGCGTTAACGTTATTTGCTTACTGGACCCTGCCAATCTGTGTGAAACATTAACTAGCTAACGAAATAACCACTATCTGTTAACTAATGTTTTCCCTCTACAGTATGTGGTTCATTTTCAGAATGAGAGATTTAGGTGAAAATGAGGCGTTGCTTGTTAAACAAGTGGATTCAGGGATCAAGTGTAGCAGGAGCTGGGCCTGGCTTAAACTGGATGCCACTATAGAGGTGAAAGGAACACCACACACTTTCCCTCTCACTTTTTCTGGCACATTGTAGAACAGATGTCCACAGGCAGAAAGTGTACAATGTAATAATGTTCAGTGTAGCCCAAAGATATTGTTTTTGTTGTGTTGAACTTGACAGTAACACTTGTGTGTGAGTGAGGGGGATTATACTTTTTTTAAACTCAGTGGATGTTATTTTTGCACACATATAGCCTTGTGCCGTTGATCAATGTCTATAGTGGCCACTATAATAGAGCAAAAATAGAGTGCCTGTTTATTTCATTATATTTCTACTTTAAAATGTTTTTTTTTCCCCAAGTGCAATATTAGTGTATTGTTTTTTTTCTCAAGACTTGAGGGTCATTTGCAGTAAAGTCTAGGCAACAAATAACATTGGATTGCTTTCGTTACATTTTTTTTTAGCTGTGAGTTAGATTCACATGAACCACTTTTTAATTTACACACACTGATCATATAGATCATATTCTTTGTTGTTTAAATAGTGAAGACCTCCATTTCCCCCTGCATGTTTCAGTGAAACAAAAAATGTTCACATTTTGGGCCCTCAGCAGTTTGCATCCCTGGTAGTTAGTTCCTACGATTCAGTGTCGGTTCATAACATTATACTATATTACATACATACCGCAGAATGATAAATCATGCAATTATTATTCTCAAGCTAACCAAAAGCATTTAGCTATGATCGCCTGTTTTCACCATTTTCAGTTGAATTCATCAAACTTTCTTTCATGCCAACTCATAAGCAGGCCATGTCCTATTTGTTTCATAGTGGATATATAGTCACCTGTATGTACATACAGTACTGTACAATTCTGTGAAACACATCCGTTTCTAAATGTTAAAAGACAAATACTGTGAAGGAACATTTTCTTATTTCACCTTCTCTTATATCCAGAGTGGCAGGTGAAATATTTGCAGTGAGCCTTGCACAAGGTGAACCGTCTCCATGATTTATGCAGGAGTGATGTTACCACTATCTGTTGACCGGGACCCTGAAGGACCTAACAAAGGGTAGTGTACATGACACAGAGTTGTCCCCATTAATCAAAACGGTGTGTTGATGAAATTGAAAGCATATTCTTCGCAATCTTTCAGCAATTAGTTGTTTGAAAAATAAAATGTGCATAATAAGGTATGTGAAATGTTTTCTTATTTAACAAAGCACCCATTAGCCTTCATGGGTTGATACATTTGATCTGAGTTGAAATTACGTTTTAAATTCCATTCTTACATTTCAACAACCCACAACTTGTGTCAACTGATTTCATTTAATATGTTTCAAACAAATTAGTTTTTAGAGTACATTATCATGACCATTCATACAAGAGCACCAAGGTTTCTGCAGTAAGATATGCAAATCTCAATGAATGTCCATCCTATCTGTTTCCTTTCCTAAAGAGACATTTTGCTACATGTAACCACAAAACGTACGGCGATGCTTCAGCAGCTGCATGAAGGCCTTGAAGTCTACATCCTAATTGAGGTCCTGCAGAAGAACCCGAAGGAATGTCTCAATCTCTTTGTGATGACATGGTAATTAACAAATTGGGCTTTTTAATATTCTGATTGTTATTTATGGGGTCCTGGTTTTGGTCAGGTGACCTGTGTATCAGAAATATAGTGAAAGTAATGAACGTCTTGGAATTCAATGTCTAGGTTGATGCACACTACATAATCTCAAACCTGGCCCCAGAGATGAGTGAAAGTGGTTCTCCAAAACAAAAGGAGACGGAAATCTTGGATTTCTTTAAAGATTTCCTCCAAGAACTTGATGGTATGTATTTTTTGCATGTTTGTACTCATCCTTACTGTCTGATTTTGTTACTGTAGTATGTCATGTTTTTCTCTTGAAACTCAAATGAGCTGCACCATAGTAATGATGTCAATGTAACACTTCAAACTGTTAGGTTGTTTTCAGTTTATATTGCACTGACCCCCTATACATTTGTCCCCCCCACAACATATAAATATGCTAAACCAGATGGGAAAGTGAGCCTGCCTGTGGCTGAAGACAGTGGAGAGGAAGAAGACAGTGGAGAGGGAGAAGACAGTGGAGAGGAAGAAGACAGTGGAGAGGAAGAAGACAGTGGAGAGGAAGAAGACAGTGGAGAGGAAGAAGACAGTGGAGAGGAAGAAGACAGTGGAGAGGGAGAAGACAGTGGAGAGGAAGAAGACAGTGGAGAGGAAGAAGACAGTGGAGAGGAAGAAGACAGTGGAGAGGAAGAAGACAGTGGAGAACCACTTTCTGTTCCCAGTGTAATGCAGTGGCTGACAGGGCAGCCACACACACCTGCTTGTCTCAGAGAGAAAAGTTAAAGATGGTGATCATTTTTGACCACTCATGTCTAGAACGCATGCCTAACTACACTGTTTGTTACCCTGTTAGTGCATACACCAAAACGATAACATTTCCCACAGCCCATCTGAGAGATTACGATGCATTTAAATCAAACATTGAAACAGCAATCAAATACAGTGCAAGGTTTGATAGAGTTTAGCTGAAAGACTATTCAATTTAACTGACTGATAAACCACATACAGTACATTATGTTCCTGTGTAAAGAAGCAGTCAAATCTTTTTTGCTTTATTTTGGGGTTAATGCTTAAATGTACGCCCATGACAACTGTGATTTAGAAAATATTTTTCATTAACCTCTTACTACTCAGCATTCATAGAAGTATGGTAGACTGCAGCGATAGCTCAGAGGTCTAAACGTTGGATGTCTGGATGAATGGACTATTGGAAATAGTCAGAGGGACTGATGTAGTATTTTGGCTTTTGTAAAGTTTTTGCATTATGTTTTATACACTGGTCTTAGACTATACCTTCAAACACCAAAACCTTAGGTGGCTCCATTGCTAGTAAAGAGTGTTACACTGTATCAACAAAATGTGTTTTTGTATCATCGTAGTCCATGGGAATTATGTAAATGAAATGACATACAATATACTAGTTTTCTGGCCAACATAGTGTTCCAGATGTACTGTAACTACTTTAGGGTATCATCGGTTCTCTCCCCTTTAATATGTGATTCTTTCTGTTTTTATTCTTTATTTTGTTTAACAAGAGCCTTGAAGCTGTTCTGTATACAGTAGACCGATGGGGGCCAAAGACTCCATTTTAGTATAGTGTTCACCAAGTGGTATAGAATACAAGTATATAAACTTTATCCAAACGCAATGTAATAGACCAATTTATCTCCGGGCTTAAAGCTAGCATTATTTACAAGCAAAGGTGCTTGGTCTGACTTTGTTATTCATTTGTAGTACTGTATCCTGTAACCAAACGAGTCACTGCTTATTCAGTGGTCTCCAACTTCACCTCTGGAGCTCAGAAATGATGAATATAACAGTGAGAGACAGTGCCACTCTGTTAGAAGTACAATAATACTTCACAAGTCCTTTTGATTACCCAAGGTTCATTTGTACGCAGCGAGGGATGGAAGGTTTTATTAAAATGTAAATTTAAGGGATTTTTCAGTTGCTCATTGTTATATTTTGACATGACAAAGTTCTGTATTTGTGGATCTACTGTATTGGTGTTTACATAATGTACATAACCACCGTTCGCTGAGCTCCGTGTCACTGCCTGCTTTTGATTTTCATGTTAAGAGACTGGATGTCATGTACACTAACTGTAAAGGTGACAGCTCCATAAATGATATGGGGAGAGAAAGTCACCTCAGGAGCCACATGACACCTATGGATTCTTGGACTCCTCTGTAACTGGATAGTGTTTTATAGATCACTGCATTATTAGAACGTTCTATAGATTCACCTCTGAACTTGGAAACTGTTGGCTGTATGTCCAATGGTAGTGCTGTGAACATGTTACAATTATTCACATGTGATTGTTTTGACACTGTTATACTGCTACATAATGTTGATTGTTACATGGTATTTATCAGTTTTATATGTTCAAATGTTGGGTTTGTTTTTAGAGAGAAGTGTTCATTAACAAAGCTGCTTTGTGGAAAATAAATACCATTGGTTTACAATAAGTTTAATTGTTAAAAAAAATGAAAATAAATTACTTTTCATAAAAGCTCTTTTCAACGAATGAAACAGTTTGTTTACATCTCATACCAGTTAAGAGGTGCTGTTTTCTTTTCTAGCAAAAACATACACATTTTTTCCGTTATCAAGAGTGGCACCGGGGCTAAAACAATATCCTACATAGTGTTGGAGGACTGTACCTAAAAAGGCTGGAGACTCATAACTAATCGAAGAGCATGCAAGTATATGTCCTGACCAAAAGATGAGTCAGTGGTAGGGTTCACTTGATGTTCCAGCACAGCAAGATTCTCAGTAGACAGGGGGCATGGGATGTCTGGAACAATGACCCCATTGTCAGTGTTTCCAGATTATCCTCCTGATAAAGCAGGTCCTCCACCTGAATCTGAAATGCTCAAAATAAACTAATCTGTATTAGTGACGATAAGTGTAAAGGAAGATCTTTCAAGCTATTCACATCACAGACTCATACCTCCGCATAGTCCGGCTCAGACACAGGTGTTTGGAGCATTCCAATATGCCACAGCTGATGAGGTGTCAGGTTCGCCTCAGTACTTAAAGGGTGATTATTCCAAATCTCTGAAATTCTGCAGATCTGTCCGTAGACGAGGTAGGAACACATATCCAACACAGAAGAGGAGGATAGAATTCTACAGGTCAAGGTTGCCTTCTTCCTCCAAACTATGCAGCAAGTTGTAGTACTGACTAGTCACAGCACTCCAAATATCTCTCCATAAGAGTTCCACTTTAACAGAGAGAAAAGGTTTTGTGGGGGGGAGGAACCTAATCTCTGGTTGTGTAGGATCTCTGTGTTAGGCTAACAACCATATACATAGAATGAATATAATGGGCTTGGAACCTCTAACCCTGGAAATTCATTCTATTCTATGTAACAACCACTCTGTGACATTAGCAGCCATGGAGATAGAACGTGTGTCATCTCTATGATGGCATCTCTATGATGTCAATTTACCAACATTACGACCAGGAATACGACTTTCCCGAAGTGGATCCTTTGTTCGTACCTCCACCCTGGTCATAGGATCTAATCACAGAGGCCGACCCAAAACAACATGGTCGCCGCAGGAGAGGCAGACAGAGCGGCCTACAGGTCAGACTTAGAAGGCGAGCACACCATCCACCACTTCTGAGCATATTACTCGCCAATGTCCAATCTCTAGACAAGAAGATGGACGAAATTAGGGTACGAGTTGCCTTCCAGAGAGACATCAGAGATTTTAACATCTCTCTGGTAAGAAGAAGGGCGGGGGTGTATGCCTTATGATTAACGACTCATAACAACATACAGGAACTCAAGTCATTTTGTTCAACTGACCTAGAATTCCTTACAATCAAATGCCGACCGCATTATCTCCCAAGAGAATTGTCTTTGATTATAGTCACAGCCGTGTATATCCCCCCCAAGCAGATACCTCGACGGCCCTGAAAGAACTTCCCTGGACTCTATGTAAACTGGAAACCATATATCCTGAAGCTGAATTTATTGTAGCTGGGGATTTTAACAAAGCTAATCTGAGATCAAGGCTTCCTAATTTCTATCAGCATATCGAATGCCGCTACACAAGCTGGTAGCATTCTGGACCATTGTTACTCTTAATTCTGCGATGCTTACAAAGCCCTCCCCCGCCCCCCTTCGGCAAATCTGACCATGACTCCATTTTGTTGCTCCCATCCTATAGGCAGGAACTAAAACAGGAAGCGCTCATGCTCAGGATTATCCAATGCTGGTCTGACCAATCGGATTCCATGCCTCAAGATTGCTTCGATCACGTGGACTGGGATATGTTCCGGGTAGCCTCAGACAATAACATTGGCGTATACACTGACTCGGTCAGCGAGTTTATTTGCATGTGCATTGGAGCCGTTGTACCCACTGTGGCTATTAAAACCTTCCCTAACCAGAAATCGTGGATTGATGGCAGCATTCACGCAACACTGAAAGCGCGAACCACCACTTTTAATCATGGAAAGGTGACGAAACGTGACCGAATACAAACAGTGTAGTTATTCCCTCTGCAAGGCAATCAAACAAGCAAAGTGTCAGGTTAGAGACAAAGTAGAGTCGCAATTCAACGGCTCAAACACGAGACGTATGTAGCAGGGTCAAATCAAATCAAATCAAATCAAATTTTATTTGTCACATACACATGGTTAGCAGATGTTAATGCGAGTGTAGCGAAATGCTTGTGCTTCTAGTTCCGACAATGCAGTAATAACGAGCAAGTAATCTAACTAACAATTCCAAAAAAAACTACTGTCATACACAGTGTAAGGGGATAAAGAATATGTACATAAGGATATATGAATGAGTGATGGTACAGAGCAGCATAGGCAAGATACAGTAGATGATATCGAGTACAGTATATACATATGAGATAAGTATGTAAACCAAGTGGCATAGTTAAAGTGGCTAGTGATACATGTATTACATAAGGATGCAGTCGATGATATAGAGTACAGTATCAACGTATGCATATGAGATGAACAATGTAGGGTAAGTAACATTATATAAGGTAGCATTGTTTAAAGTGGCTAGTGATATATTTACATCATTTCCCATCAATTCCCATGATTAAAGTGGCTGGAGTAGAGTCAGTGTCATTGACAGTGTGTTGGCAGTAGCCACTCAATGTTAGTGGTGGCTGTTTAACAGTCTGATGGCCTTGAGATAGAAGCTGTTTTTCAGTCTCTCGGTCCCAGCTTTGATGCACCTGTACTGACCTCGCCTTCTGGATGGCAGCGGGGTGAACAGGCAGTGGCTCGGGTGGTTGATGTCCTTGATGATCTTTATGGCCTTCCTGTAGCATCGGGTGGTGTAGGTGTCCTGGAGGGCAGGTAGTTTGCCCCGGTGATGCGTTGTGCAGACCTCACTACCCTCTGGAGAGCCTTACGGTTGAGGGCGGTGCAGTTGCCATACCAGGCGGTGATACAGCCCGCCAGGATGCTCTCGATTGTGCATCTGTAGAAGTTTGTGAGTGCTTTTGGTGACAAGCCGAATTTCTTCAGCCTCCTGAGGTTGAAGAGGCGCTGCTGCGCCTTCCTCACGATGCTGTCTGTGTGAGTGGACCAATTCAGTTTGTCTGTGATGTGTATGCCGAGGAACTTAAAACTTGCTACCCTCTCCACTACTGTTCCATCGATGTGGATGGGGGGGTGTTCCCTCTGCTGTTTCCTGAAGTCCACAATCATCTCCTTAGTTTTGTTGACGTTCTACAGACAATCACGGATTACAATACAACCCTGTCGCGGACATCGATGTCTTGCTCCCTTTGAGGACAATACAGTGCCACTGACACGGCCCGCTACCAAAGCCTGTGGGCTCTCCTTCTCCATGGCCAACGTGAGTAAAACATTTAAACGCGTTAACCCTCGCAAAGCTGCTGGCCCAGACGGCATCCCTAGCCGCGTCCTCAGAGCATGCGCAGACCAGCTGGCTGGTGTGTTTACGGACAAATTTAATCTATCCCTGTCCCAGCCTGCTGTCCCCACATGCTTCAAGATGACCACCATTGTTCCTGTTCCCAAGAAAGCTAAGGTAACTGAACTAAATGACTTTCGCCCCATTGCACTCACTTCTGTCATCATGAAGTGCTTTGAGAGACTAGTCAAGGATCATATCACCTCCTCCCTATCTGATACCCTAGACCCACAACAATTTGCCTACCGCCCCAATAGGTCCACAGACAATGCAATCGCCATCACACTGCACACTGCACACTGCCCTGTCCCATCTGGACAAGAGGAATACCTATGTAAGAATACTGTTCATTGACTACAGCTCAGCATTTAACATCATAGTACCCTCCAAACTCGTCATTAAGCTTGAGACCCTGGGTCTCGACCCCACTCTGTGCAACTGGATCCTGGACTTTCTGACGGGCCGCCCCCAGATGGTGAAGGTAGGAAACAACATCTCCACCCTGCTGATCCTCAACACTGGGGCCCTGCAAAGGTGCGATCTCAGCCCTCTCCTGTACTCCCTGTTCACACATGACTACGTGGCCATGCACAACTCCAACTCAACCATCAAGTTTGCAGACGACGCTACAGTGGTAGGCTTGATTACCAACAGCAATGAGACAGCCTACAGGGAGGAGGTGAGGGCCAGGGTCAGGAAACAGCAGAGGGAGCACCCCCCCATCCACATCGACAGAACAGAAGTGGAGAAGGTGGGAAGTTTTAAGTTCCTCGGCGTACACATCACGGACAAACTGAAATGGTCCACCCACACAGACAGTGTGGTGAAGAAGGCGCAACATCGCCTCTTCAACCTCAGGAGGCTGAAGAAATTTGGCTTGTCACCTAAAACACTCACAAACTTTTACAGATGTATAATCAAGAGCATCCTGTCGGGCTGTATCACCGCCTGGTACCGCAACTGCACCGCCCTCATCCGCAAGGCTCTCCAGAGGGTGGTGCGGTCTGCACAACGCATCGCCTGAGGCAAACTCCAGGCCACCTTACACCACCCGATGTCACAGGAAGGCCAAAAAGATCATCAAGGACAACAACCACCTGAGCCACTGCCTGTTCACCCCGCTATCATCCAGAAGGCAAGGTCAGTACAGGTGCATTGAAGCTGGGACCGAGAAACTGAAAAAACAGCTTCTATCTCACCGCCATCATCCTGTTAAACAGCCATCACTGACATAGAGAGGCTGCTGTCAACATACAGACTCAAATCTCTTGCCACTTTAATAAATGGATTTAATAAAGGTATCACTCGTCACTTTAAATAACGACACTTTAATAATGTTTACATGTTCTACATCACTCATCTCATATGTATATACTGTATTCAATAAGAACTACTGCATCTTGCCTATGCCGCACGGCCATCGCTCATCCATATATTTATATGTACATACAGTGCCTTGCAAAAGTATTCAACTCCCTTGGTGTTTTTCCAATGTTGTTGCATTACAACCTGTAATTTAAATGGAATGGACGTACACAAAATATTCCAAATTGGTGAAGTGAAATGAAAAAAATAACTTGCTTCAAAAAATAAAATCAAAATCAAAAACTGAAAAGTGGTGCGTGCCTATGTATTCACCCCCTTTGCTATGAAGCCCCTAAATAAGATCTGGTGCAACCAAATACCACATAATTAGTTAAATAAAGTCCACCTGTGTGCAATCTAAGTGTCACATGATTTCAGTACATATGCACCTGTTCTGAAAGGCCCCAGAGTCTGCAACACCACTAAGCAAGCGGCACCATGAAGACCAAGGAGCTCTCCAAACAGGTCAGGGACAAAGTTCTGAAGAAGTACACATCAGGTTTGGGTTATAAAAAGATATCCAAAACTTTGAATATCTCACAGAGCACCATTACATCCATTATTAAAAAATGGAAAGAATTTGGTACCACAACAAACCTGCCAAGAAAGGGCCGCCACCAAAACTCACCAACCAGGCAAGGAGGGCATTAATCAAAGAGGAAACAAAGAGACCAAAGATAACCCTGAAGGAGCTGCAAAGCTCCACAGCGGAGATTGGAGTATCTGTCCATAGGACCACTTTAAGCCGTACACTCCACAGAGCTGGGCTTTACTGAAGAGTGGCCAGAGGAAAGCCATTGCTTTTACCACAGCAGTGCTATAACTTTAATAGTGTCATCTATCCCTCTATATCTTACCCTAACTACCATATAAAAGTACTGTAACTATAACAGTGTCATCTATCCCTCTATCCCTGACACTAACTACAGTATAAAAGTGCTATAACTATAACAGTGTCATCTATCCCTCTATATCTGACCATAAATACAGTATAAAAGTACTGTAACTATAAGTGTCATATATCCCTCTGCCTTTGAACCATAAAGGTGGACCAACATTTAAACTTAAACAAAATTAAAAAGAAACAAAAATTAAAGTAAAACCTTGATGCTTCAGGTTACAAGACTCTTCAAACTAAAACTGACATCAGATCAAACAGAGCACAACACACATCTATTATTAAATATAAAACCTGTCACACTAAAATAAAACCAATGAAAAGCCACATTGGTATAGAAATCAAATTGTTCAAATGAGGAGCTGAAGTAACCTTGGTCACCTCACAACTTTTCTGTGTGTTTCTTGGTATTAAAGGTGGAGTTGATAGTGTGTCTATCAGAGGAGGTCAGGAATCAGAGGGAGGTGGAGAAGGAGGTGCAGGAGAAGAGCCAGGAGATAGATTGGATAGAAGTGGAGCTCCACAGGCTGAGAGATGCCAGCCCTGGGAGGGGTCCTGAACATGGAGGGTTCCCAGCCCTGTTGGACAGAGAAGCAACTCAATCTGAGACAGATTGAATATGGAATTTATATGTTGAAATTAATGATTAGAATATTCCACCCTGAAAACATTTAATAACTGTACAATATGTCTTTATAGTATCTTAAACACAGACTGTCAGAGCAAAATTTGGTGCCGACCTGACTAGAGATTTGGGAGAGGACAGGGAGTACTTCTCAAGGTCTCACTAATCTTTGTCGGCTGGGTAGTGATACAGTATGTGCCTAGGATACATACTGTTTGTGTGTGGAAGTATGTGCGCAGCTATAAAATTGATGTTTTTGTATTCTTGACTTTAGAACATCCTCTGAATAAAATGTACTAGCCTTTTGCATAAGCTGAGTCTTTGACTAATTATTATTATACCCATGGTCTTACAAACCTCGGGGATTAGTCAAAGCTATTGATCGTTAGTAATTAGTAATTATCATTGGGATTGAAAATTCTCTTGACACAGACACCAAGCCATACAGAATGAGGTTAGCCCTTAGTAAACTCGTCAGAGTTAGGAATTCATTATTTGTTAACATTTGAATTATATAGGCTGCATGTAATGTTATCGTCTGGTATTAGACCTAAAACTGATCTAATCTTGCATGGGGTCCTTGTCTGAGTCTTGGAACATTGCCACAAACACAGCTCTTCAGAGTTACAGAGAATGCTGTGAACAGTTATGAGGATGACAACAGAGTGTCACTTACTGAACAGATGAGAGAAGTGGAGAGAACCAACATACCACTGATGAGGGAGTTAGAGGAGGCCAGGAAAAATCATGTGATTTGTGTACGCATGGAGATACAGTATCAAACACAGCTTTAGAGTTTAAACTGGGGGAGGATGAGCCCCCAATCCTAAATCAACCCTTAGCTCTCACCCCCTGAGATCTGAAAGGTATGGAAAGGTATGAACAATCCTGTCAATAAAAGATTACACTTATTGTATGTTTTCCCAATCAATACTGTACTCTGCAGGTACAGTGAGTTCCTTGTGTAGAACTCTGTCAATAAAGGAATTAGAGCTGATCACTGCTAAAGGCCAGCAGGATGAGTTGAGACAACAGCTGAAGACAGGTTTGTCAAGGTACAGACCATGTCCAGGAAGATAGTAAAGAACAGGTTGGTTCAGCTACAGGCCATGTCCAGGAAGATAGTGAAGAACAGGTTGGTCCAGCTACAGACCATATCCAGGAAGGTACAGTATGAACAGTAGGATCATGCATTGAGGGGGTAGATTTGTAGATGAGGCTATATGTGTGGATCAGACCTAGGTCCTTTATCTGTAAATACTACAGCTGCTCATGATTTAGCTTAACTGGCAGGTAGTTGGCAATTTTGGAACTATTCAGTTGTTTCCATTGTGTCTAAATATAGCACAACACTTTATTTTCTGTTCACCTGTTTTACACAACGGTATGAGGAACTAACTCATGGTAATGGAGGAGGAGAATGACACCCTGATGCAGGTTGCGACACACCTTTCCAGTTACTCCATCAGATAACTTTCTTTATACTCTATACTTCCTCTTAAAGAGACAAAGTTAGAAAGCCTGAATACTTGTGTGTCTGTGTAGAAAAGAATAGAATACAGCATATCTACCATGTGTGCTGTTGGAAACTTGCTGTTTGTGACTTCTACAATAAGAGCAAGCTGAAAGTTGAAGTCCAAACATCCTCTTTCTAACCACAGAACAGAAGTGTTCCAACCCCTGCCTCTCCAGTCTGAAACATGGTTACACCTCTTTCTGCTTAAGTCTGGTTCTTTGTGGTTCTTTGTGAAAAGCCTTGAAAAACACTTAATGATACCAAATTACATTATAGTGGGATGTAACTTTTGCTCATAGATGTCTAAGAAAATAGACTAGGGCAAGTGCATTGATTATGTCAAGCAATGCTTCGATGAGAAACCTCAAAGACTGGCAGGTAATGTAAAAGAAAGGGTTTAGATAATGTATCTCCAGCAACACAGGGTTTACATCCGGTCACAGGATGGGTTGTACTGCCCTCTAGTGTCAGCAGCATTAACAGATATGATCTAAATATAATCTCAAGCCAATATCAATACACATTTTTGTCATTGATCCACTGATTCTGTGATCCTCCAGGTTGTAGTCCAGCTGCAGGAGGAAGTGTCCCAGAGGAAACAGGAAGTACCTGAGGTTAAAGGTCAGACGAAGCAGCTCAGCCGGACGCTGTATATGCTCCTTAATTAATACCACCTTCAATGACAACAGTTCAACCCTTTTTTATCTAGACTTTAATAGGCCAGCACCTACAGTACCACTCCAAAGTTTGGACACACCTACTCATTCATGGGTTTTTCTTTATATTTACTATTTTCTACATTGTACAATAATAGTGAAGACATCCAAACTATGAAATAACACATATGGAATCACGTAGTAACCAAAAAAAGTGTTAAACAAATCCAAATATAGTTTATATTTGAGATTCTTCAAAGTAGGCACCCTTTGCCTTGATGACAGCTTTGCACACTCTTGGCATTATCTCAACCAGCTTCCTGAGGTAGTCACCTGGAGTGTGCCTTGTTAAAAGGTAATTTGTAGAATTTATTTCCTTCTTAATGCGTTTCAGCCAATCAGTTGTGTTGTGACAAGGTAGGGGTGGTATACAGAAGATAGCCCTATTTGGTAAAGAACAGCAAGGTAAAAACAGCTCAAATAAGCAAAGAGAAACAACAGTCCATACGGAACATTTAGAATGGTTTTCTCGACTGCACTAGAAGAAACTTTCAGCGCTATGATGAAACTAGCTCTCATGAGGACCGACACAGGAAACGAAGACCCAGAGTTACCTCTGCTGCAGAGGATAAGTGCATTAGAGTTACCAGCCTCAGAAATTGCAGCCCAACTAAATGCTTCACATAGTTAAACAGACATCTTCATATCAACTGTTCAGAAGAGACTACGTGAATGAGGCCTTCATGGTCAAATTACTGCAAAAAAAACACACTAAAAGGACACCAATAAGAAGAAGAGACTTCTTTGGGCCAAGAAACACGAGCAATGGACATTAGACCGGTGGAAATCAGTCCTTTGGTCAGATGAGACCAAATCTGAAATGTTTTGTTCCAACCTCCGTGTCTTTGTGAGACACGGAGTAGGTGAGCGGATGATCTCTGCATGTGTGGTTCCCACATGTGTGGTTTATTTAGAATTCAAGGTACACTTAACCGGTATGGCTACCACAGCAATATGCTTAGTGGGACTATCATTTGTTTTTCTACAGGACAATAATCCAACACACCTCCAAGCTGTGTAAGGGCTATTCGACCAAGGAGAGTGATTAAGTGCTGCATCAGATGACCTGGCCTACACAATCACCTGACCTGAACCCAATTGAGATGGTTTGAGATGAGTTGGACCGCAGAGTGAAGGAAATGCAGCCAACAAGACTGTTGGAAAAGCATTCCAGGTGAAGCTGGTTGAAGAATCTAAAATACAATTAAATTCCATATGTGATTCCATGTGTCATTTCATAGTTTCGATGTCTTCACTATTATTCTACAATGTAGAAAATAGTAAAAATAAAGAAAAACCCATGAATGAGTAGGTGTCAACTTTTGACTGGTACTGTAAGTTTTAAAGGATGTGCGTGTGACCACAAACATTTCTATAGCAATCATGCAAGGCATTAATAGTAAGGCATACTTAATGAAGGATTCATAGAGTTTATGTCATGTCTTCCAGCATAAGAGGCTGAGATTGAAGATCATCCAGGCGGTGTTCTCTTCTCCTGGAGCCAAACACCCCCAGACTGCCCCCTGAGGGACAGCTTGTTACATGTTTTTGAATGTTGAGCTTTAACCAAGCATGTACTTTGAGAGATTTAGGGCCATTTTGAAGTAGACATGCATGTCAACTGCAAAACTGTGGAAGAGGACCCCAAGTCACCTGACTACATGGCAGAGTGGAAGTAGGCAGAGGATGAACAGGGTGGGGAACACCACAGGTGACTGAGTGGACCTGCACTCTTCTACAATAATTATCATGAATTTTAATTAGAGATGGAGATAGATCTTGATTTTCTTGTAGTGTAAAGTTATCCATATAACCATGTTTGAAAATGTTCTTTAATTCCTGGGGAACCTTCTCCAAACGAAAGCTGCATCCTGCACCAGTATCCAGTAATCTGTGTCTCAAGATATTTTCAAGTCCCATTTGGAGTTCCATAGTCTGGGCTGACATAGATGTTGTGGTCCTGAAGTTATAAACACATTTGACTTTCCCCTGGGAAGAGCAGAGGGTTCTCAGCTACTGAAGCTGTTACCTAGCAAGGTGAAGCTAATTTATACTCATTACATGCTCCTTTCCATTTTAGAACAGGCTGTAGGCAGAAGCTGATATGTGACCACCCTTCCGAAGCATCTTACCAGTGGTGCCCACATGAAAAGCTAGCTATTCGGTGACCCAAGTGGGGACAGTTCAGGCTGATGAACTGAACATCCCCATGTGATACAATGTGATCCCCATGTGATACAAAGACACAGTGTTCCTCTCCCAACAAGTATCTAGAAGTCATTCTAATTACTGGAGGTTGTGTTTAATTTCTTTACACTACAATTGAATGTGCTGTAGAATCCTGTTTTTTATATCAACCAGATTCTACAATACCACATTTAACATGTAGTGTTAAGATACACTATAGATGGCTGGACCAGCCAGCCAGTGGAACACAGATTACAGAATGCAGAGTCACTGGCTGTGATGGGGGCTTGAATCTGGGGAGAGAAGTCATTTGTAATTTATCAGTAATTCATTTACATTCTGGACAATGTTTTGTAGTACAATAGCTTGTCCTATATTCTTGTATCATATCATTGGTCTTAGCATTGATGAAGTTATACCATATACATTTACTTATGAATATGTTTGAAATTCTTCTAACTCAAACTATTCTGTACACATATTTAGAAAACCTTGAAGGTGTGCCTTACCGTTTCCCCCAGACAGCATTGGTATTTCCAGATCTGGGGATGCCTATCAAATGGAATCAGTAATTAGTAAAACACAGTGGGCTAGTTTCCCAGACAGAGATCACACTCAGTCCTGGACTAAGAAGCACATTCAATGAAGATTTTCCATTTTAAAAAGTGCTTTTTATTCCAAAACTAGGTGTAATCTCTGTCTGGGAAACTGGCCCAATAAATTCAAGTTTCACAGAAGAAGGCACAAAGTAGTACAATGTGATGTAAGATATTCATAGATTTCCAAACATACCTGTGTAGGTATTTGAGGGCCTACAAAAAAGACAGATGTTCACTATTGTAATAAACATATCATGTAACCATGACGATAACAAATATATATATATATATATATATATATACTATATGAGAACATGTAGCAAGGTTGCAAGTTCAAACCCCCGAGCTGACCAGGTACAAATCTGTCGTTCTGCCCCTGAACAGGCAGTTAACCCACTGTTCTTAGGCCGTCATTGAAAATAAGAATTTGTTCTTAACAGACTTGCCTAGTTAAATAAAGGTAAAAAAAACAAGGAATGGTACAAATACAATTCCAGTCATCTTACCTAAGTTGTGTCTTGTTCTCACCATTTTTCTTCTTCTCATAAATAAACAAACACCAGCTATGGTCAGAAAAAATAGAACACCTATCAGAACACCAGCTATGATTCCAGCTGTGGGAAGTGAGGATACTCCACATTCTGAATCCGACCAAGGAGTTCCTGGTTCAATTTCCAAGAATTCACATCTATGTTAAAGACATAAACAGAGGCATGTTTTATAAAGTTTCCATTTGAGTATATTAATGTATTTATATCTTCAGGGGAATAACCTTTTGAACTAACTAATCATGTTCACACTTACTCTGTATGTGGTTGACAAGATGTTAATGATCCATCTGAATAAGTTTTACCAGGGCAGACAGCACACACAGTATCTGTAGATGTTGTTCCTGCAGAAATACATGTTGAAATACTAATGAAAAATTCATTTGTTCCCCCCTTTATTTTTAATTCCATAAACTGTAATGATTGTTCACACTGAAGATAACAACTTGACTCAATTGAATTATTACAACACAATTAGTATAATGAGTGAGACAGAAGACCAACCTGTGTGACTGATGTATTGACCAGGTTCACAGCTGCTGTGTCTCTGGGCTGCTCTACAACCATCCTTAGTTGGGTCTAGACAGTAGAACCCCTCCAATGTCTCACAGACAGTGTCTGATGAAGGTGTACATGGCTGCCTTACCATCAAACCCAAACCTAGAGAGAAAACATGTCACTATTATCTGATGCAAATTAAAGACTGACATATCCTCATAGCAAACAGCATATAGTAAATATCAGTGTTTGTGTCAGAACACAGGTTTCAGTACAGTACACACAGGACCACTGGGCTCACCTGGATCACAGTTGGCACACAGGAAGGTTTGCATTTTATGAGACCATTGGGCTCATCAAGTTGAAAAGATAGAAAAGAACAGGGCTATTATCACATTATTATTATTACTTATTAACCCTTCATAAAAATACACAATGCCTATGTATCACCGATTTCAGATGGGGAAGAAACAGAATCAATGTTTCAAGTAGAAAAGTTTTCTGTTGGTGTTGATGATGTATTAACGTCTGGTGAATCATATGATGTAAAGAGACGGTCCTTACCTGGCCAACACATAGGACAACATTTATCCCTTATTCTGTACTCAGCTCTACCACATGCAATACAGGATCCGATGCTTTCAAGCACCAATATAATAGTTATCTGGAAATAGAGAAAGAAATACACTTCACTCAAATTGAAACTGATGTGTATTCATAAAACTTACAAGAACTAGTTAATTTTCCTAACTAAAATATTCACTATTCAAATATGTAATTATATAGAACTATTTTTTAAACAGGCTTTTGTAAATGTGGTGTCGTACTGTGAATTGAGCACACTGTTTGGTGCCAGGAATTTCTGTTGCGTGAAAAGAGCCTCGTACAAACCATCCTGATCTCATGAGTTTACATTCTGTTTCACGGCGTACAAGGCTAGTAAAAAGACTCAAAGCCACAAAATGTGCAAGTCAGAAATGTTTCTCTTACAGTCCATATCAGGCTTTCAAACTGTGCCATGGTTCCTCATTCTTCCCCAACTCACTGGAAAGACCCACGTACCAGATTTGTGACGTGTTTAGGAGTTTTGAAGTATTGAGATGAACAGACCTGTTGACTTAATGTATTTTAGTACATGCACTGTATAGTAAGAATAGCTCTTATATTCTGCTTAAATACACTGCACCGTTAATAAATATACACTGCACCGTTAATAAATATAATATAGAAATGTATGTTGGCTGGCTACCCCTGAGTTATTCACATTGATGGTGGTGACTAAAAGTTTACTGAATCATAATAAAAAATAACCTTTATTTTTGAAAATGATGATCTTGCCGAATTAAATCACAGAATTTTTTTTGTAATAAGCTCATCTGAGAAGTGTGAAACAGAAATTGGCAAATTATTATTAGAGAATGCTGCCATCTTGTGGTGAAGTAGCCTTGTACATTGAGTAAAGTCCATTCTACCAAAGACAGCACAGTATGAAGACAGACAAACTGATTCACCAATAGAAATCCTCGATCACAATTGTAGGCGATGTCATGGCTACTTTGGCTTGCCAGACTCATGCGTAGAAACACGTCATCGGGTGTAACGGTCGTAGAGCTGAACTGCGCATGTGCAAAATATCAACTCAAAGGCCCTCCTTCGATATAGAATGGTTTTTGACGAAAATGAAAACGTGTGAATTTGTCACTTTCACGAGGTTGAAGTAATAACATGTTCAACTACTTAAGGCATTGGCTCCAATCTAGGTTGTGCCTTTTAGATTGAGAAAATGTCCAACTAATGCGGAATTTTTCAAAACCGGTATTTATAAACCGTTCATATGTACAAAATGGACCATAAAACCTGCGTGTGACAGTTTTAAAACAAAAATTGTAATTTATAAAATCTGAACTTGACATGAAAATGTGCTCACCTTCCCACAAACTTTAGACCATGCCTATGCAAAGTTTCTAGTTGGTGAAGTATAGCATTGAAAATAGGCAAGTAGACTAGTATTATGTGCAAATGGACAGGTATGATGGACAGGTTTATTCATAACAATAAGGTTAATAACAAAATGCAATGATTTGCCATTAGTTAGAAGAGAGAATCGATTTAGTTAATCTTTGCATTTTAAAATAATTACATAGGCATCTATTTCCTAGTCAATTATTTATAAAATGTTGTTTTGAGGATCTATTCTCATCTGCACTGATGGGTCAATACTTGACAGTTAATCAATATGGTTGCTGAAATCATCATCAGGTAGATTTTTGTGTTTGCTTTTCATGTATTGTGTAATTGGTGTATATAGATATGTTTAGTGTAATTGTTGTTGATTGATGTTCATGCAGGGCTCATCTGCAAACGAGACAGCAGGGTAGACTAGTGGTTAGAGCGTTGGACTAGTAACCGGAAGGTTGCAAGTTCAAACCCCCAAGCTGACAAGGTACAAATCTGTTGTTCTTCCCCTGAACAGGCAGTTAACCCACTGTTCCCAGGCTGTCATTGAAAATAAGAATTTGTTCTTAACTGACTTGCCTGGTTAAATAAAGGTTAAATTTTTAAAAAAGACCATGGTCTCTGCTTAAATAAAAACAGTGTTGATGGCCTTTAACTCCACCCATTATTCACCACAAATAAACTCACTGTATATGGAATACATATTGGCTTTTAGAGCAAACACTATTCTATGTGCCGCAGTAAAAGTGTGCATGTTTTGGGGTCAGTTGTTTTTACATACACACGGTTTATAAATGAGGCCCCAGGTCTGTTTGGTGTGTTTCGCAAGCATTCTACCACCACAGCAGAGCAAAGCAAAGTCTGTCTGGGCTGCTGACTGGCAATCATGTGATGTTGTGTTCCTTATATTATTTTGTCCGTTTATTCAGTTGCAAACAAACAAGAAAGCATTAATGAATAATGACAAGGCCATAGCGTTTAATATTTCAAGAACTGTGACAATCCGAGTGAGTTTAGCAGCGCACTTTTAAAATCAGAAGGGAGTTACGGGAGATTCAGAGGTAGAACAAACAGTCTGTTGAAAACGAAAGCGAGAAAACAGCATCGCGTAGGCTTGTCTATTCGTTGTAGTAAAATGACACAATCATTCATCAATATGAAAATACATTATTCTTAAAGTTATGCTACAACGCGGAACATGTAAAGTATGTTATTTCTACGTAAACACGTCATATTTATATTACCGCAGTCTGGAAGTAGATTCCTCAGGGTGTCCAAGATGGCGTCGCTGAGGGCGTGTTCTCTCGCTTGTCAAAGCAACATTGAGGGTTAGGTGGTTTAACAGTCTTTCATTGGCTATCACTGTTGAAAGAAACTAACTACAACTTGTTTTAGCGGCATAGGATACGTTTAGATTTCGTTTTTGTCAAGTTGAATTGGAAGAACAGGACAGAAAGACAATAATAAACGGAATATCCAAGCCTCACAGAAGACGGCAGACATGCTAGCTGGCCACGACGAGAACCAAAGCAGCATGGATACACAAGATGCTGCGAGCTCAAGCAAGAGAAAGAACAAAACAGACCAGGATGAAATTCCTGCGACCTTTTTATCTCAGACACATTTCCATGTCTGAACTTTTCTCTGCAATCCAGTCCCTGTCTACTAAACAAGACGCCACGTTCTCCAGTGAGTCCATCAGAGCGGGGCCACAGAAGAAACATTAAAGAAGATGGATCATTTGTCAGAAACTGTCAGTCAGCTTCACAAAATTGTGAGCGAAAACGAGGAAAATATAACGTTCCTAGAGAATGAGTTTTAGAAACTGCAACCCCAAAATAATGAGCTGTGAGAATATAGCTGAACTTCAAAGGTACTCTCGCAGGTGGAATCTGAAAATCCAAGGTGTAAAAGAGGTAGAGGAATATTAGGGAAGCAGTCATTAATATCCTGGGAAAGGTGACTCCGTGCATCAAAGACAAGCTAAGAGACGTGATCGACTTGGGAAACGAAGGTATGATGGACCCCTCGCAATATCATTTTGCGCTTAACTATGCGCCATTACAGGGACATAATCTGGAAAATGACCAAGGGGAACATGTTTCTGGACGAGAAGAAGCTCCGCATCAAAGAGGCTCTGATACCGCAGGATCAGGCTGCCAGGGAGAAAGTGTGGCCGCTTATACAGAAGGCAAGGCACGACAAGAGGAAAATAAGGCTGGGTTCAAGGGCCCACACGCATTTATCGAAAAACGAATGATTATTGGGTAACTCTGTTGACATTAACCGAACTGGAACTGTGAGTACAGTTAATGTACTGCCATGAGTAAATGTGCCGCTTGAACTAAGTTAACCTATGAACACTTGCCAAAAAAAAGAAAAGGAAATGAACATATTTTTCCTGTTAACCATCGCTACCTCAGTTGAGCGTAATTTTCGTCGGAGTAATCCCTCTCAAGGTTCACATTACCACTTCTGTTATCTAAATTGTATTTCTTTTTTTTTTTACTATTTCTATGCTTCCCTTGCTTAAAGTAAATGTTTTGCGTCTTTAACTTTCAGTTTTGAAAATACAATGTTTTCGGGTATGGAGAAGATATTTCCCAGTGGTTTAGATGGTACAATGGTCTCTGCACCAGGTGTTCCCAAACTTTAACTCTGACCCCCTTTCCAGCATTGTGGAACATCCCGCGCCCCCCGTCTATTTCTATGGGCACAAGCTATGTGTTTACATTTGTATTTTTTCGAGAGCAAAACATTTTACTTTTCAATCAAAAATAATTGTTTTGAAAGCAAAAACGAAGCTTCAAAGAAAAAAAAAGTTACAAATGTGCAATCAAATATTTTCTAATAGAGCGCAAAACGTTATTCCACACAAATATTTGAAGAACAGAAAATGTATTTGAAAACTAAAACTCCAATTTAATTTCGCAATCAACCGCCCTCCATTTTGGCTTGACTGCCCTCTTTGCTTGCAGTGGCTCTTTGTTTTTGAAACGTTTTTTACTGTTGATTGAAACACCAGTTCTTCGTTTGCACTTTTGACCCCACAGCTGTGGGAGGGCTTTAGTGGGAGGTGTGGAGGATGCTTCTCCATTGGTCAGCCATTTTTTGAGTGTCAGTTTGGCTACAACCAATAGTGTTCTTCCGTTCAATTTTTACATAGCTAGTAGTTCAGTGATGCAAACTAGTCACCTTTTGGTATTCGTCTCCTTGCCGTTCCTCAAGTTATAACGCGTTAACGTTAGTTGCTTACTGGACCCTGTCTGAAACATTAACTAGCTAACCACGATCTGTTAACTAATGTTTTCCCTCTATAGTATGTGGTTAATTTTCAGAATGAGAGATTTAGGTGAAAATGAGGCTTTGCTTGTTAAACAAGTGGATTCAGGGATCACGTGGAGCAGGAGCTGGGCCTGGCTTAAACTGGATGCCACTATAGAGGTGAAAGGAACACCACACACTTTCCCTCTCACTTTTTCTGGCACATTGTAGAACAGATGTCCACAGGCAGAAAGTGTACAATGTAATAATGTGCTAAGAACTAAGTCAAATGTCAATCCAATATCTGTGTTATGTGTTAACTTTTAGACTACGTTACCCAGCAGGCTATGCGGGCGCGGGAGTTGATTAAAGAATGCTTTGCATGGCTAAACATGGAGTTTTCTAGCTGAAGTATATGTTTGTTAAAAGTAGTTAAACCTTTGCTCCGGTTTGTCATTATATAAGGAACAAACATAACAATATCAACACAAATAAATTGTCATTGATCCACTGATTGTGATCCTCCAGGTTGTAGTCCAGCTGCCTGAGGAAGTGTCCCAGAGGGAACAGGAAGTAGCTGGGGTTAAAGGTCAGTTGAAGCAGCTCAGCCGGACACTGAAAGTGGAGAGAGAAGCCCTGAGGAGAGAGGCCCAGGTCTGCCAGGAGACCAATGACTCTCTGAACCTGGAGAGAAACAGCAGCCTAGTGGTCCTGGGGTAATTACAGACCAGGATATGACTGACCTCTCTCCTCATTCATAGTTATCCTTCTCATGCTGTCACCGTAACCAATGATGTGGTTATAAAAAGAACAGAAAGGCCTGGACACTGTATATGCTCTTAACTACCACATTTAATGACTACAGTTCAATCTTTTTTCATCTAGACATTAGGCCAGCAACTACAGTACCAGTCCAAAGTTTGATCACACCTACTCATTCATGGGTTTTTCTTTATTTGTACTATTTTCTACATTGTACAATAATGGTGAAGACATCAAAACTAGGAAATAACATCTATGGAATCACGTAGTAACCAAAAAAGTGTTACATCCAAATATAGTTTATTTGAGATTCTTCAAAGTAGGCACCCTTTGCCTTCACAGCTTTGCACTCTTGTCATTCTCTCAACCAGCTTCATGAGGTAGTCACCTGGAGTGTGCCTTGTTAAAAGTTAATTTGTGGGATTTTTCCTTCTTAATGCGTTCGAGCCAGTCAGTTGTGTTGTGACAAGGTAAGGGTGGTATACAGAAGATATCCCTATTTGGTAAAATACCATGTCCATATTATGGCAAGAACAGCTCAAATAAGAAAAGAGAAACGACAGTCCATTACTTTAAAACAAACATGAAGGTCAGTCAATACGGAACATTTTGAAAGTTTCTTCGAGTGCAGTCACAAAAACCATAGAGCACTACGATGAAGCTGGCTCTCTTGAGGACACGAAAGGAATATCCAGAGTTAACTCTGCAGAGGATAAGTGCATTAGTTACCAGCCTCAGAAATTGCAGCCCAAATAAATGCTTCAGAGTTCAAGTAACAGACATCTCAACATCAACTGTTCAGAGGAGACTACGTGATTCAGGCCTTAATGGTCAAATTGCTGCATAGAAACCACTACTAAAAGGACACCAATAAGAAGAAGAGACTTGCTTGGGCCTAGAAACACAAGCAATGGACAATAGAATTCAAGGTACCCTTAACCAGTATGGCTACCACAGCATTCTACAGCAATACACTTTAGTGGAACTATCATTTGTTTTTTAACAGGACAATGACCCAATTCATCTCCAGGCTGTATACGGGCTATTTTACCAAAAAGGAGAGTGATGAAGTGCTGCGTCAGATGACCTAGCCTCCACAATCACCTGAACTGAACCCAAGTGAGATGGTTTGAGATGAGTTGGACTGCAGAGTGAAGGAAATGCAGCCAACAAGACTGTTGGAAAAGCATTCCAGGTGAAGCTGGTTGAAAGAATGCAAGAGTTTGCAAAGCTGTCATCAAGACAAAGGATGGCTACTTTGAAGAATCTAAAATAGATTTACATTTGGTTAACACATTTTTGGTTACTACATGATTCCATGTGTGTCATTTCATAGATTTGATGTTATTTCAAAATATTGATTCTACAATTTACAAAATAGTAAAAATAAAGAAAAACCCATGAATGACTAGGTGTGTCAACTTTTGACTGGTACTGTAAGTTTTAAAGGATGTGCGTATGACCACAAACATTTCTATAACAATCATGCAAGGCATTAATAGTAAGGCATACTTAATGAAGGATTCATAGAGTTTATGTCATGTCTTCCAGCATAAGAGGCTGAGATTGAAGATCATGCAGGCTGTGTTCTCTTCTCCTGGAGCCAAACACCCCCAGACTGCCCCCTGAAGGACAGCTTGTTACATGTTTTTGAATGTTGCGCTTTAACCAAGCATGTACTTTGAGGGATTTGGGGCCATTTTGTTGTAGACATGCATGTCATCTGCAAAACTGTGGAAGAGGACCCCAAGTCACCTGACTACATGGCCGAGTGGAAGTAGGCAGAGGATGAACAGGGTGGGGGACACCACAGGTGACTGAGTGGATCTGCACTCTTCTACAATAATTATCCTGAATTTTAATGTGAGATGGAGTGGAAGCCATTCAGGATAGTTCCTGAAATATTGTCTTTTCACCCTTCTGTGATCCATACCGTCTATAGTAAAGTTGTATCTGTTTGTTGATGTCCTCGTCTACTTCTATGAGCGTGATCTTGATTTTCTTGTAGTGTAAAGTTATCCATTTAACCATGTTTGATGATGTTTCTAATTTCTGGGGAACCTTCTCCAAACGAAAGCTGTATCCAGTAATCTGTCTCAAGATATTATCAAGTCCCATTTGGAGTTCCATAGTCTGGGCTGACATAGATGTTGTGGTCCTGAAGTTATAAACACATTTGACTTTCCCCTGGGAAGAGCAGAGGGTTCTCAGCTACTGAAGCTGTTACCTAGCAAGGTGAAGCTAATTTATACTCATTACATGCTCCTTTCCATTTTAGAACAGGCTGTAGGCAGAAGCTGATATGTGACCACCCTTCCGAAGCATCTTACCAGTGGTGCCCACATGAAAAGCTAGCTATTCGGTGACCCAAGTGGGGACAGTTCAGGCTGATGAACTGAACATCCCCATGTGATACAATGTGATCCCCATGTGATACAAAGACACAGTGTTCCTCTCCCAACAAGTATCTAGAAGTCATTCTAATTACTGGAGGTTGTGTTTAATTTCTTTACACTACAATTGAATGTGCTGTAGAATCCTGTTTTTATATCAACCAGATTCTACAATACCACATTTAACATGTAGTGTTAAGATACACTATAGATGGCTGGACCAGCCAGCCAGTGGAACACAGATTACAGAATGCAGAGTCACTGGCTGTGATGGGGGCTTGAATCTGGGGAGAGAAGTCATTTGTAATTTATCAGTAATTCATTTACATTCTGGACAATGTTTTGTAGTACAATAGCTTGTCCTATATTCTTGTATCATATCATTGGTCTTAGCATTGATGAAGTTATACCATATACATTTACTTATGAATATGTTTGAAATTCTTCTAACTCAAACTATTGTGTACACATATTTAGAAAACCTTGAAGGTGTGCCTTACCGTTTCCCCCAGACAGCATTGGTATTTCCAGATCTGGGGATGCCTATCAAATGGAATCAGTAATTAGTAAAACACAGTGGGCTAGTTTCCCAGACAGAGATCACACTCAGTCCTGGACTAAGAAGCACATTCAATGAAGATTTTCCATTTTAAAAAGTGCTTTTTATTCCAAAACTTAGGTGTAATCTCTGTCTGGGAAACTGGCCCAATAAATTCAAGTTTCACAGAAGAAGGCACAAAGTAGTACAATGTGATGTAAGATATTCATAGATTTCCAAACATACCTGTGTAGGTATTTGAGGGCCTACAAAAAAGACAGATGTTCACTATTGTAATAAACATATCATGTAACCATGACGATAACAAATATATATATATATATATATATATATATATATATATATATATATATATATATATATATATATATATATATACTATATGAGAACATGTAGCAAGGTTGCAAGTTCAAACCCCGAGCTGACCAGGTACAAATCTGTCGTTCTGCCCCTGAACAGGCAGTTAACCCACTGTTCTTAGGCCGTCATTGAAAATAAGAATTTGTTCTTAACAGACTTGCCTAGTTAAATAAAGGTAAAAAAACAAGGAATGGTACAAATACAATTCCAGTCATCTTACCTAAGTTGTGTCTTGTTCTCACCATTTTTCTTCTTCTCATAAATAAACAAACACCAGCTATGGTCAGAAAAAAATAGAACACCTATCAGAACACCAGCTATGATTCCAGCTGTGGGAAGTGAGGATACTCCACATTCTGAATCCGACCAAGGAGTTCCTGGTTCAATTTCCAAGAATTCACATCTATGTTAAAGACATAAACAGAGGCATGTTTTATAAAGTTTCCATTTGAGTATATTAATGTATTTATATCTTCAGGGAATAACCTTTTGAACTAACTAATCATGTTCACACTTACTCTGTATGTGGTTGACAAGATGTTAATGATCCATCTGAATAAGTTTTACCAGGGCAGACAGCACACACAGTATCTGTAGATGTTGTTCCTGCAGAAATACATGTTGAAATACTAATGAAAAATTCATTTGTTCCCCCCTTTATTTTTAATTCCATAAACTGTAATGATTGTTCACACTGAAGATAACAACTTGACTCAATTGAATTATTACAACACAATTAGTATAATGAGTGAGACAGAAGACCAACCTGTGTGACTGATGTATTGACCAGGTTCACAGCTGCTGTGTCTCTGGGCTGCTCTACAACCATCCTTAGTTGGGTCTAGACAGTAGAACCCCTCCAGTGTCCCACAGACAGTGTCTGATGAAGGTCTACATGGCTGCTTTACCTTCAAACCCAAACCTAGAGAGAAAACATGGCATCTATTATCTGATGCAGATTACAACTGACATATCCTCATAGCATAAGAGCATAGAGTAACATATCAGTGTTTGTGTCTGGGTTTCAGTACAGACACACAGGACCACTCTTACCTGGATCACAGTTGGTACACACTTTGCATTTTATGAGACCATTGGGCTCATCAAGGAAAGTAGAATCAACACAGGGCACACAGCTGGTACTGGTGAATTCAGTACAATGCCTATGTACACGATTTCCTGGGGAAGAGAGAATCAATGTCACGTTTTTCTGTTAGTGTTGATGATGTATTGACGTCTGGTGAATCATATGATATAAAGAGAGGGTCCTTACCTGGTGAACACATGGGACAACATTCATCCCTTATTCTGTACTCAGCTCTACCACATGCAATACAGGATCCGATGCTTTCAAGCACCAATATAATAGTTATCTGGAAGTAGAGAAAGAAATACACTTCACTCAAATTGAAACTGATGTGTATTCATAAAACTTACAAGAACTAGTTAATTTTCCTAACTAAAATATTCACTATTCAAATATGTAATTATATAGAACTATTTTTTAAACAGGCTTTTGTAAATGTGGTGTCGTACTGTGAATTGAGCACACTGTTTGGTGCCAGGAATTTCTGTTGCGTGAAAAGAGCCTCGTACAAACCATCCTGATCTCAAGAGTTTACATTCTGTTTCACGGCGTACAAGGCTAGTAAAAAGACTCAAAGCCACAAAATGTGCAAGTCAGAAATGTTTCTCTTACAGTCCATATCAGGCTTTCAAACTGTGCCATGGTTCCTCATTCTTCCCCAACTCACTGGAAAGACCCACGTACCAGATTTGTGACGTGTTTAGGAGTTTTGAAGTATTGAGATGAACAGACCTGTTGACTTAATGTATTTTAGTACATGCACTGTATAGTAAGAATAGCTCTTATATTCTGCTTAAATATTGCATACACTGCACCGTTAATAAATATAATATAGAAATGTATGTTGGCTGGCTACCCCTGAGTTATTCACATTGATGGTGGTGACTAAAAGTTTACTGAATCATAATAAAAAATAACCTTTATTTTTGAAAATGATGATCTTGCCGAATTAAATCACAGAAAAAAGTTTGTAATAAGCTCATCTGAGAAGTGTGAAACAGAAATTGGCAAATTATTATTAGAGAATGCTGCCATCTTGTGGTGAAGTAGCCTTGTACATTGAGTAAAGTCCATTCTACCAAAGACAGCACAGTATGAAGACAGACAAACTGATTCACCAATAGAAATCCTCGATCACAATTGTAGGCGATGTCATGGCTACTTTGGCTTGCCAGACTCATGCGTAGAAACACGTCATCGGGTGTAACGGTCGTAGAGCTGAACTGCGCATGTGCAAAATATCAACTCAAAGGCCCTCCTTCGATATAGAATGGTTTTTGACGAAAATGAAAACGTGTGAATTTGTCACTTTCACGAGGTTGAAGTAATAACATGTTCAACTACTTAAGGCATTGGCTCCAATCTAGGTTGTGCCTTTTAGATTGAGAAAATGTCCAACTAATGCGGAATTTTTCAAAACCGGTATTTATAAACCGTTCATATGTACAAAATGGACCATAAAACCTGCGTGTGACAGTTTTAAAACAAAAATTGTAATTTATAAAATCTGAACTTGACATGAAAATGTGCTCACCTTCCCACAAACTTTAGACCATGCCTATGCAAAGTTTCTAGTTGGTGAAGTATAGCATTGAAAATAGGCAAGTAGACTAGTATTGTGTGCAACTGGACAGGTATGATGGACAGGTTTATTCATAACAATAAGGTTAATAACAAAATGCAATCATTTGCCATTAGTTAGAAGAGAGAATCGATTTAGTTAATCTTTGCATTTTAAAATAATTACATAGGCATCTATTTCCTAGTCAATTATTTATAAAATGTTGTTTTGAGGATCTATTCTCATCTGCACTGATGGGTCAATACTTGACAGTTAATCAATATGGTTGCTGAAATCATCATCAGGTAGATTTTTGTGTTTGCTTTTCATGTATTGTGTAATTGGTGTATATAGATATGTTTAGTGTAATTGTTGTTGATTGATGTTTATGCAGGGCTCATCTGCAAACGAGACAGCAGGGTAGCCTAGTGGTTAGAGCGTTGGACTCGTAACCGGAAGGTTGCAAGTTCAAGCTGACAAGATACAAATCTGTTGTTCTTCCCCTGAACAGGCAGTTAACCCACTGTTCCTAGGCTGTCATTGAAAATAAGAATTTGTTCTTAACTGACTTGCCTGGTTAAATAAAGGTAAAATTTTAAAAAAGACCATGGTCTCTGCTTAAATAAAAACAGTGTTGATGGCCTTTAACTCCACCCATTATTCACCACAAATAAACTCACTGTATATGGAATACATATTGGCTTTTAGAGCAAACACTATTCTATGTGCCGCAGTAAAAGTGTGCATGTTTTGGGGTCAGTTGTTTTTACATACACACGGTTTATAAATGAGGCCCCAGGTCTGTTTGGTGTGTTTCGCAAGCATTCTACCACCACAGCAAAGCAAAGTCTGTCTGGGCTGCTGACTGGCAATCATGTGATGTTGTGTTCCTTATATTATTTTGTCCGTTTATTCAGTTGCAAACGAACAAGAAAGCATTAATGAATAATGACAAGGCCATAGCGTTTAATATTTCAAGAACTGTGACAATCCGAGTGAGTTTAGCAGCGCACTTTTAAAATCAGAAGGGAGTTACGGGAGATTCAGAGGTAGAACAAACAGTATGTTGAAAACGAAAGCGAGAAAACAGCATCGCGTAGGCTTGTCTATTCGTTGTAGTAAAATGACACAATCATTCATCAATATGAAAATACATTATTCTTAAAGTTATGCTACAACGCGGAACATGTAAAGTATGTTATTTCTACGTAAACACGTCATATTTATATTACCGCAGTCTGGAAGTAGATTCCTCAGGGTGTCCAAGATGGCGTCGCTGAGGGCGTGTTCTCTCGCTTGTCAAAGCAACATTGAGGGTTAGGTGGTTTAACAGTCTTTCATTGGCTATCACTGTTGAAAGAAACTAACTACAACTTGTTTTAGCGGCATAGAATACGTTTAGATTTCGTTTTTGTCAAGTTGAATTGGAAGAACAGGACAGAAAGACAATAATAAACGGAATATCCAAGCCTCACAGAAGACGGCAGACATGCTAGCTGGCCACGACGAGAACCAAAGCAGCATGGATACACAAGATGCTGCGAGCTCAAGCAAGAGAAAGAACAAAACAGACCAGGATGAAATTCCTGCGACCTTTTATCTCAGACACATTTCCATGTCTGAACTTTTATCTGCAATCCAGTCCCTGTCTACTAAACAAGACGCCACGTTCTCCAGTGAGTCCATCAGAGCGGGGCCACAGAAGAAACATTAAAGAAGATGGATCATTTGTCAGAAACTGTCAGTCAGCTTCACAAAATTGTGAGCGAAAACGAGGAAAATATAACGTTCCTAGAGAATGAGTTTTAGAAACTGCAACCCCAAAATAATGAGCTGTGAGAATATAGCTGAACTTCAAAGGTACTCTCGCAGGTGGAATCTGAAAATCCAAGGTGTAAAAGAGGTAGAGGAATATTAGGGAAGCAGTCATTAATATCCTGGGAAAGGTGACTCCGTGCATCAAAGACAAGCTAAGAGACGTGATCGACTTGGGAAACGAAGGTATGATGGACCCCCTCGCAATATCATTTTGCGCTTAACTATGCGCCATTACAGGGACATAATCTGGAAAATGACCAAGGGGAACATGTTTCTGGACGAGAAGAAGCTCCGCATCAAAGAGGGAGAAAGTGTGGCCGCTTATACAAAAGGCAAGGCACGACAAGAGGAAAATAAGGCTGTGTTCAAGGGCCCACACGCATTTATCGAAAAACGAATGATTATTGGGTAACTCTGTTGACATTAACCGAACTGGAACTGTGAGTACAGTTAATGTACTGCCATGAGTAAATGTACCGCTTGAACTAAGTTAACCTATGAACACTTGCCAAAAAAAAGAAAAGGAAATTAACATATTTTTCCTGTTAACCATCGCTACCTCAGTTGAGCGTAATTTTCCGTCGGAGTAATCCCTCTCAAGGTTCACTGTTTTATTGTTCACATTACCACTTCTGTTATCTAATTTGTTCTTTTTGTATTTCTTTTTTTAAATGCAGGAGGTAGTTTTCAACTCACTCAGTATCCTTAGTCTGAATGCTAGGGGTTTGAGAGATCTTACAAAAAGGAAAGCCTTATTTTTATATTGTAAACGCAGGAAACTCATTTCGGGTGAAAGTGATTTGAAATTTTGGAAATCACAATGGGGAGATATGGTCTATTTCAGTCATGGATCAAATCATTCTGGTGTTTTGACACTGACACATTCACAAGTTTAAAGGTGACATTCTAGAATCCACATCTTCACAGGATGGGAGATGGGTCATAGTAACTGTTACACTTGACAATGCTATTTTCATCATCTGTAATGTAATATGGACATAACTCACATGCTCCTAATAAGACCCTTTTTACCCAATTTACCAGAAAAGTACAGGATTTACGCAACAAATACTCAGAGGCTTTTCTAATTATTTCAAGGGATTTTAATTAAACACCTGATGCATCTGTTGATCGTTTTCCTCCTAGAACGAGTCAAAGCCTTCAAAATAGCAATATCATCACTACATTATGCAAGGATCTCTGTTGATGATGCCTGGCATTATTTCAATCCGGATACAAAGGGTTATACCTGGACCAACAAAACTATGTCACGTAAATCTAGAATAGATTATTCCTAATTTCTCCCATTTTGTTATAGATGTAGATCATCAGTTGGCTCCCTTTTCTGATCACTTGATTTCCCTGAATTTGCAAGCTACTAAAAAAAAATCTAAAAAAGGTACTGGTGGATATTGGAGATTAAACACACTTAAAGATCCTACTCTCATTGGAAACATCAAATTGTTTTGCAAGTAAAGTCTTGGGTCATGGAAGTATTTGCAATTTTTCAAATATAAAGTCAGAGTTGTTGCCATTAAACGTGCCAGAGCTGATGCAGAGCTGATGCACTTAAAGAACCTTAGAGAAAAGGAGTTGATGAGCAAGCTTGACAGATTACCTTTCTTTAGAAAACTCAAGTTGAAGAGTCTGTATTTAAGTTTTTACAACTAGAATTAGAACAGCTTTACACGGACCTGGCAAAGGGTGCCTTTGTAAAGTCAAGAGCAAAATGGATTGAAGAGTGGGAAAGAAACACTAGTGACTTTTTTTTGCACTTGAAAAGAGAAACTACAAAAAAAATCTATAACTGCACTCTAAATTAATGTTTTATGCAAAGATCCCATTACAATAACATTTGTAAATGATTTTTGTGAAACCTTTACAACTCACAATTTCAGGAAGATGGTTGGGAAAGCTACATCTGCCACGTTCAGAATTAATGTCCCTGTAATTGAGGATGATTTCCACTCAGTTTGCGATTCACCTGTGTCAATGAAAAAAGGGAAACCACCTGGCCCGGATGACCTGTCAGTTGAATTCTGTAGACAGTTTGAGTTACTAGAAGACCCTATTTTTAACATGTTTCAAGATTGCATTAAAAATGGTGAAATGATCTCCACTATGAAACAGGGCCTTATTTCACTGATTCCGAAGCCCGATAAAGACCCTTCCCTCATTGACAATTGGAGATCAATTACTTTATTAAATACTGATTACTAATTGATTGCTCTGGTTTATTTTAAAAGATTAAAAGGAATAGATACCATTATAAATGAGACTCAAACAGGATTTATGAAGGGCCGTCACATAAACTCTAACATTCGTTTAGTCTTGGACCTTATAGATTATTAAGATGCAATGGACTCAGATGCATTTGTCTTATTTCTGGACTTCTGTAAAGCCTTTGACACAATTGAAGATGAATCTCTTTAGGTCACTTAAACTTTTTGGATTCTGTGAAAATTATGTCGAAGTCATTCGCATGTTTTACAAAGATATAAAATAGTTCTGTGTTAAACCTTAATATGTCCAAAAGATTCAGTATCAACAGAAGTGTACGACAGGGATGCCCAATTTCGCCATTTATAGTCATTTTGGTTGTTGAACTTCTATCTCTAGATATTCTGAATAATGCAAATCTGTACGGCTTAACCATTTAACAAAGAAATCCAAATTTCCCAACTGGCTGATGATACTACTCTTTTTTTTAAGAGGCAAAGACCAGGTCGCCCATGCCCTTAATGCTAAAATAGAATTTTCTATTGCATCAGGATTAAAACTGAATGTTTCTAAAATGTGAAATCTTACCTTTATTTGACTCTGATAAAGAAATAGAAAATATTTGTGTAAAGGACTGTGTTAAATATTTAGGAATACATCTGTCAAAACACCACGTAGTCAGACATTTGAATTTCTCCTAAAATTAAGAATATATTTAATAATTGGCTACAAAGAGATCTTTCTATACTTGGGAGAGTACTTCTGTCCAAGGCAGAGGGGCTGTCTCGTTTTGTGTACCCCTCATTATCTTTATGTGTAAATCCTTCTACTTGTAAAGAGATCAAAAATACCTTTCTTGACTTCATCTGGAAAAATAAGTCAAACTAAAAACCGTCAGTCCTCTAATAAAAGAGCTGAAGGCAGTCTGGAAGTGTTGGATTTTGACATAATGCTATCAAGATTAACTGGTTGAAGAGATGTTTGATCAGTACTGATTCAATATGGTATTTCATTCCAAATGTGTTTAATAAGTTGGGAGGTCTTCAATTTTTACTGAAACGTAATTATATTCCTGAAAGATCACCCGCTAAATTGGCTAGGTTTCACCAACAAGCTTTAATGGCCTGAAATGTTTCCTGCACAATTTTTCCCCACAAAGCTCTTTTGTGAAATAATTCAGACATAACTGTAAGGAATAAGTCATTGTTCTACCCCAGCTGGCATGAGAGGAATATTGACTTTGTTCTTGATGTTTGACAACAGGGGTAATATTCTTACATATGAACAATTTATAACATTGAAACAGTTTCCAATACCTTTCAGAGTTTATTTATGTGATCAAAGCCGTTACCAGTGGTCTAACTACACTAATGAAAACTCATCTTAGCTTTGGTAATGCTCACACAGTTTATCCAGAACTCAGATTGGTGTGGGCTTACTTGAGATCTTGTTGTAATAAATATATAAGACAAATTCTCCATTCACAAAACCAAGTTACACAGAGAGGAATATTTCTGGAACATGTTTATTCCTGACATTGTGTGGGAAAAAAAACCATGGTTAAGGCCTTACAAATAGTGTATACCAAACAAATTTAAGGAAGTGCACTTTCATTTTACATAGAATTACATGGATATATTTTGTGTTATCCAAATGTGGCTATTGATGGATGATATCTGCGTTTTCTGTGAAAAAGGTGAGAATCTGTCTCACTTGTTCTTTGAATGTAAATTTGTGTCAGAATTTTGGGAAAACCTTGCAGAACACTACCATTATGAACACTACCCATGTTTTTGACATAAAGGATAGAATAATGTTACTATTGCAATGATAACAAGACCATTGAAATTGTTTTTTAAAATGTATTCTTGTTGCCAAATACTATACACAAATTCCCAAATTACACATTTGATTGAATGTAACTTATTAAAACATTAACCCTAGTGAATAACAAGAATAACATTTATGAATCATTATGAGATTTGTTCAGTGATTACAATTGCACTAGAATTGTTTATATTTTATGTCATTGATTTGTTGTATGTTTCAGTATTTTTTTTGTTATACCTTCTGTTTTGTATGATGTAGCAATCAATGTAAGTTGTTGATCTGTTATGATTTTTTTTTCAAAGTTGCTTCGTAACGAGTAAGCTACATCAGCGTAATTATCGGTCACAACTTGTAGACTTCTTTACGTGCTGTGTGGTTTGTTGCCTGCCAACTTCACGGTTTTTACTTTTTAATGACTGTTTTATATTTTCCCCCTCGCTCGACTTTTTTCACCCCGGACATGTTTCTACACGACCTCCACCAGCCGAAGCTATGTAGTAACATTATGACCTTCTAATTGCAGTCGCTGTACTCTTAATATACAGGATAACGATCACCTTATGGCGGGGATAGCCGTGCTGCATGCCCAGTTTCAGATGCAATCGTTAGGCAAGAGTCATTTACGTGTAGGAAAGGATTAAACCGTGTCTGCCACCAATAAGTACAGATAGTGGTAAAAATCCCCTCGCACGGTCCCCGCAGCCTGACAATTTTCTCATGGCTTCCGGGAGGAAATGCTCAACCGGTGTCGCTCATTCAGCCGACAAACTTTAAACCGGTTCTCCCCATTAAGCAACTAGTCCGTGTCTTCTCTGGTCTCTCCTTCACTCGTTACGGGGTCTGAGATGCCAAAGCCTCCAGCCATTAGCTCTGACAAATTGAAAACCCTAGTCACTGGTGACTCCATTACCCGTAGTGTTAGACTTTAAAATAATCATCCAGCGATCATACATTGTTTACAAGGGGGCAGGGCTTCCGACGTCCAGGCTAATCTGAAGATGGTGCTGGCTAAAGCTAAAATTGGCGAGTATAGGGATATTGTTATCCACGTCGGCACCAACGATGTTAGGATGAAACAGTCAGAAATTACCAAGCACAACATAGCTTCAGCGTGTAAATCGCCTAGAAAGATGTCGGCATCGCGTAATTGTCTCTGGCCCCATCTGTTAGGGGGAGTGATGAGCTCTACAGCAGTCTCGACTCAATCGCTGGTTAAACCGTTATCTGCCCCTCCCAAAATATAGAATTTGTAGATAATTGGCCCTCTTTATGGGACTCACCCACAAACAGGACCAAGACGGGCCTGATGAGGAGTGACAGACACCATCCTAGCTGGAGGGGTGCTCTCATCTGATCTATGAACATAGAGCACTGTAACTCCACAATGAGGGTTCAGGCCAGGCAGCAGGCTGTTAGCAGGGTATCTAGGTTGGGCAAAACTAAACATGGCGGTGTTCGTTTTACCAATCTCACTGGAATAAAGACCTATTCCTGTCATTATTGAATTTGTTCTCAAAATGATAGCTCCCTCACATCCCGCAAAGGTGGAGGTGTTGCTAACATTTACGATAGCAAATTTCAATTTACAAAAACAAAAATGTATCTTTTGAGCTTCTAGTCGTAATCTATGCAGCCAACTCTCACTTTGTATAGCTACTGTTTACAGGCCTCCTGGGCCGTATACAGCGTTCCACATCGAGTTCCTATCGGACCTTGTACAGTAGTTGTGGCATAATTCATATTTTTGGTGACTTTAATATTCACATGGAAAGTCCATAAACCCACTCAAAGGCTTTCGGAGCCATCATCAACTCAGTGGGGTTTGTCCAACATGTCTCCGGACCTACTCACTGCCACAGTCACACTCTGGACCTAGTTTTGTCCCGTGGAGTAAATATTTTCCTCATAATCCTGGACTATTGGACCACCATTTTATTACGTTTGCAATCGCAAAAAATAATCTGCTCAGACCCCAACCAAGGATCATCAAAAGCCGTGCTATAAATTCTCAGACAACCCAAAGATTCCTAGTTGCCCTTCCAGGACCCTCTCCACCTACCCAAGGATGTCAGAGTACAAAAATCAGTTAACCACCTAACTGGGGAACTCGATTTAACCTTGAGCAATACCCTAGATGCAGTCGCACCCCTAAAATCATTTGTCATAAGAAACTAACTCCCTGGTATACAGAAAATACCCAAGCTCTGAAGCAGGCTTCCAGAAAATTGAAACGGAAATGGCGCCACACCAAACTGGAAGTCTTCTGACTGAGCCCTCACTGCTGCTCGATCATCCTATTTTCCAACTTAATTGAGGAGAATAAGAACACAAATGTATTTCTAATACTGTCGCAAAGCTAACTAAAAGGCAGCATACTCCAAGAGACAATGACTTTTCACTTCAGCAGTGATAAATTCATGCCATCCCTAGGAGGGGTGCGTGGGTTGAGTCACTGATGTGATCTTCCTGTCCGGGTTGGATGCCCCCTCGGGTTCGTGCCGTAGGGGAGATCTTCATGGGCTATATTCAGCCTTGTCTCAGGGTAGTAGGTTGGTGGTTGAAGATATCCCCCTACTGGTGTGGGGGCTGTGCTTTGGCAAAGTGGGTGGGGTTATATCCTGTCTGTTTGGCCCTGTTCGGGGGTATCGTCAGACAGGGCCTGCGGCGATGGAACCCTGACCTGTTCACCGGACGTGCTACCTTGTCCCGGACCTGCTGTTTTCGACTCTGTCTCCCCCTCCTGCTGTCTCTAACTCTGAATGATCGGCCATGAAAAGCCAACTAATATTTACTCCTGAGGTGCCGTCCTGTTGCACCCTCTAGAACCACTGTGATTATTATCTGACCCTGCAGGTCATCTATGAACATCTTGGCCATGTTCTGTTATAATCTCCACCCGGCACTGCCAAAAGAGGACTGGCCACCCCTCAGCATTGTTCCTCTCTATGTTTCTTCCTAGGTTATGGCCTTTCTAGGGAGTTTTTCCTAGCCATCGTGCTTAGACATCTGCATTGCTTTCTGTTTGAGGTTTTAGGCTGGGCTTCTGTACAGCACTTTGACGTCGGCTGATGTAAAAAGGGATTTATAAATCAATTTGATCGCAGTAGTGTAGGGCCCTGGACTAGTTTTACGTTCACTTTATGATCAGTGTAACAAAGTAATTTCGGCAATTTTCAAAATAAAAGTTCCCAACCTAATAATAGAAAAGTGTCAACCTTTTGTTCATGATATGAAAAATAATTGCTATTTTTTTCATATTTAAGTGACATTTGCAACAAATATGGGTTTTAAAACATGTTCCAAGGTCAAATAAATGCCCCCAGTGCAAATCACTATTTGAAATACATATTGGCTTTTAAAGCAAAAACTATTCTAGGTACTGAAGTAAAATTGTAGGGAATACTCAGGGTCTGTAGAATGTGTATTTAAGTGATAATGCCAGAGAAGCCGGTGTTTGGAGGATATATTGGCACGTGTGTTGTAGTGACGCCTCTAGCACAGCGATGCAATGCTTTAAACATGCTGACCAGACAGGACAAGTCGCGTGCATGAGCACTGCAAAATATATGTACACATACATGTTATTCAATCATTGCACCCACACTGCTCACAACCGTCTGTAACTCCTGAGTGGCGCAGTGGTCTAAGACACTGCATCTCAGTGCTAGAGGCATCACTACAGACCCTGGTTCGATTTCAGGCTGTATCACAACCGGCCGTGATTAGGAGTCCCATAGGTCGGCACACAATTGACCCAGGGTTAGGGTTTGGCAGTCATTGTAAATAATTATTTGTTCTTAACTGACTTGCCTCGTTAAATGAAACTTGATTCTATTTGTGATGCTCAACACGCTGCAAGTCCTGCCTCTCCCATCTCCTCATGGTTTTTAGGAGCATATACTCACCTGGGTGATTTAGAAGATGAACTGAGTCCCACACTCCAGTCGGTTGTGGTAATGCACCGCCAACCGCCATATAAAGTTCAAAGAAAAAGCAGCCTGAAGGAAAGAGGTTACTAGAAGCTAACTGACCAGACCGCACGCGCGCTTCTGAGTGCACCATCGCCCACATGTTGATTTTGTCCTCCCACACCAAATGCTATCACAACATGCAAGTTGAAATATCAAAACAAACTCCCAACCAATATTAATACCTATATTAATTTGGGGACAGGTCGAAAAGCATGAAACATTTACGGCAATTTAGCTAGCTTGCTGTTGCTAGCTAATTTGTCCTGGGATATAAACATGGAGTTGTTATTTTACCTGAAATGCACAAGGTCCTCTACTCCAACAATTAATCCACACAAAACGGTCAACCGGATCATTTCTAGTCATCTCTCCTTCCTTCAGGTTTCTTTGGAATTTACATGGCGATGACCCTGGAGCAGCTAGTGAGGAACATCAGAACAAGTCTAACTTCACCAGTACAACTATGGCTGAGGACACATGGGGGAAGGTACAGTACCAACCCTACTACATAAGTACATAATTTTATACAGATTGGTCTGGCCCCCAGTCTGAAATCAAAACATCCATGTTGACACTTTTTTGATAACCCAGATCTGAGGTGGTTAGCACTATGGTTCTTCAACTACTTTGCAGACAGAGTTCAGTGTGTCAAATCGGAGGGCATGTTGTCCGGTCCTCTTGCAGTCTCTGGAGGTACCACAGGGTTCAATTCTCGGGCCGCCTCTATTCTCTGTATATATCAATGATGTTGCTCTTGCTGCGGGTGATTCCCTGATCCACCTTTACGCAGACGACACCATTCTGCATACTTCTGGCCCTTCCTTGGACACTGTGCTATCTAACCTCCAAACGAGCTTCAATGCCATACAACACTCCTTCCGTGGCCTCCAACTGCTCTTAAACGCTAGTAAAACCAAATGCATGCTTTTCAACCGTTCGCTGCTTGCACCCGCACGCCCGACTAGCATCACCACTCTGGATGGTCCCGACCTAGAATATGTGGACATCTATAAGTACCTAGGTGTCTGGCTAGACTGTAAACTCTCCTTCCAGACTCGTATCAAACATCTCCAATCCAAAGTTTATCGCAGTGCCATCCGTTTTGTTACTAAAGCACCTTATACTACCCACCATTGCGACCTGTATGCTCTAGTCGGCTGGCCCTCGCTACATATTCGTCACCAGACCCACTGGCTCCAGGTCATCTACAAGTCCATGCTAGGTAAAGCTCCGCCTCATCTCAGTTCACTGGTCACGATGGCAACACCCACCCGTAGCACGCGCTCCAGCAGGTGTATCTCACTGATCATCCCTAAAGCCAACACCTCATTTGTCCGCCTTCCCTTCCAGTTCTCTGTTGCCTGTGACTGGAACGAATTGCAAAAATCGCTGAAGTTGGAGACTTTAATTTCCCTCACCAACTTTAAACATCTGCTATCTGAGCAGCTAACCGATCGCTGCAGCTGTTCATAGTCCATCTGTAAATAGCCGACCCAATTTATCTACCTCATCCCCACACTGTTTTTATTTGTTTTCTTTTCTGCTCTTTTGCACACCAGTATCTCTACTTGCACATGATCATCTGATCATTTATCACTCCAGTGTTAATCTGCTAAATTGTAATTATTCGCCTACCTCCTCATGCCTTTTGCACACAATGTATATAGACTCTTTTTTTTCCTACTGTGTTATTGACTTGTTTATTGTTTACTCCATGTGTAACTATGTGTTGTCTGTTCACACTGCTATGCTTTATCTTGGCCAGGTCGCAGTTGTAAATGAGAACCTGTTCTCAACTAGACTACCTGGTTAAATAAAGGTGAAAAAAATAAAAAATATGTTTGGCTCAGTGGGGTGTGCACCATATTGGAGGTTGACGGTAGTTGTAGTATTGTAACCCCTCTTTTTAAAGGAGAAGAACATAATGATGTTAGGTGAGGAAATCACTCATCTGTCAGTTTGAAGAGGTGAAGAAAGACCAAGAGATCTGTGCTTCAGGAGGAGCTGACAGAACTGATCATTTCTCATAATGAGGATGTGGTCAGAGGTCAGGTAGGAAGTAGGAACTTCTCTGTACTGTATATTTCAGAGTTCTATGAGTATTTCAGCTCATGTACTGAACAACAAGTTGTGTCCTTTGTCCATTTGATAAGGTTTAATGTGTATACAGCCATATACTGATTACCACAGCAGCGTTCTAACTATAGCAGTGCCATCTATCCATCTGCCTTTGAACCATAAAGGTGGACCAACATTTAAACTAAAACTAATTTAAAAAGAAACAAAATAAAGTAAAAACTTGAAACTTCAAGTTACAAGACTCTTCAAACTAAAACTGATACCAGAACCAACAGAGCACAACACACATCTAGAATTAAAATATAAAACCTGTCAAACTAAAATAAAACTAATGAAAAGCCAAAATTGTATAGAAAAAGTGAAAATGCAGAGCTGAAGTAACCTTGGTCAACTCATACTTGTTCTTCTTTGTTTTGAAAGTGGAGTTGATAGTGCATCTGTCAGGAGGTCAGGAATCGGAGGGAGGTGAAAAAGGAGGAGCAGGAGAAAAGCCAGCAGATAGCCAGACTAGAAGAGGAGCTCCACAGGGTGAGAGGCCAGCCCTGTGTTGGGTCCTGAACATGAAGGGTTCCTAGCCCTGTTGGACAGAGAAGCAACTCACTGAGACAGAACACCAAGCCACGCAGCCTGAGGTTAACCCTTAGTTAACTTGGACAGAGTTAGGAATTAATAATTTCTTAGCATTTGAGATTGATATAAAGGCTGCACGCAATGTTATTTTCTGAAATATGACCTAAAACTGATCTAATCTTGTATGGTGGCCTTGTCTGTGTCTTGGAACATGGTCACAAGCACAGCTCTTCAGATAGAGAATTCTGTGGACAGTGAGGAGGAAGACAGAGTATCACTTACTGAACAGATGAGAAGTAGAGAGAAACAATGAACAACTGATGAGTTAAGAGGACAGGAAGAATCATGTGATCTATTCTGGTGTGTTCTCATGGAGATACAGTATCAAACACAGCTGTAGAGCCAAAACTTTGGGAGGATGAGCCCCCAATACCAAATCTGCTCCTAGTTCCTTTCCCCTACCCCCTTATGACTGGTGTAGATCTGACAGGATTGGATAGCTGAAACGAACACTTTGAACAGATGACTCTTATTGTATGTAATCCCAATCAATACTGTATTTGTACTCTGCAGGTACAGTGAGTTCCTTGTGTAGAACTCTGTCCATAAAGGAAGGAGAGCTGATCACTGCTAAAGGCCAGCAGGATGAGTTGAGACAGAGGCTGAAGAACCAGTTGGACCAGCTACAGGCCATGTCCAGGAAGATAGTGAAGGACAGGTTGGTCCAGCTACAGACCATGTCCAGGAAGGTATGAACATGCTTTGAGTGGGTAGATTTGCATATTAGGCTACGTTTGAGACTATGGGTTCCACACAAGCTAAATCAAGGACACCTCAAGAATTTAATGTGGCTTCTCTATGACCTACCTTTACTTTCAGTTCACCTGGTTATGTGATGGGAAAACCAATGAGGAACTCATGGTGATGCTGGAGGAGAAGAATGACACCCTGAGGCAGGTTGGGACACACCTTCCCTGTTACTTAATCAGATAACTTTGTTTACACGTGACACTTCCTCTTAAGGAGACAACTTTAGAAAGCCTGGCTCATGGTTAGGAAAACTAAATACTTGTGTGTCTTTATAATGTACACTAGAATAGAATACAGCATATCTACTGTGTGTGGTTGGAAACTTGCTGTGTTTGTGACTGTTACAATAAGACAAAGCTGAAAGTTGAAGTTGATGAGAAATTTGAAAAAACACTCTTTCTATCCACAGAACAGAAGTGTTCCAAACCCTACATTTCCAGTCTGAAACATGGTTACACCTCTTTCTGCTTGAGTCAGGTTTTTGTGGTTCTTAGAGAGAAGCCTTGCAAAGTTCTTAATTTCACCAAAATACATAATAGGGGGATGTAACTTTTGCTTATGTACGTCTAAGAAAATAGACTAGTGCAAGTACATTGATTATGTCAAGGAATGTTTCCATGAGAAACCTCAAAGATTGGCAGGTAATGTAAAAGAATCGTGCAGATCACAGGAGGTTGGTGGCACCTTAATTGGGGAGGATGGGTTCATGGTAAAGGCTGGCGCGGAATATGGTTTCCATGTGTTTGATGCCATTCCATTTGCTCCGTTCCAGACATTATTATGAGCCGTCCTCCCCTCAGCAGCCCCCACTGGTGTAGATCATGTATCTCCAGGAACACAGGTCTGTCTTTAACTCTGAATTGTAAAGGGAATCATTCAGTGATCATCATCAAAATCAAATATGATCGTTAGATCTTGTAGTTTGGAGGCTCAGAATCCCTGCTTCCCCAGGAACAGTAGCTACTGGGGATCATAATAAACGTGTCTTCAATGAGAGATCCTGAAAGTGGTTGAGTCAATTGAAGCGAGTCATAACAATCTTCCAACTGATCCTTTAGTCTGGCTGATGCCATAGAATGTTACAGCTCCAATCATATTATTTTACAGAACCACAAGAGGATTGTCATAAATATAATCATATTATCAGTTGACTCTGTCCATGTCCTTTTCACCATGTCAGTATGTGCTGGAATAGAATCGATCTGTTTTGGTGAGTCTGCACACTAGTGAGTCCATTGTCACAAAATACATGTATATTATTTAGAAAGAGCATACATCGTGTCACTGGCTAGGTTGTACTGACCTCTAGTGGCAGTAGCAACATCTTGTACAGTATATAACCTCCATTTAGTAGATCATATTACCATTTTCCAACAAATTTTTGTCGTGTTCATTTCAAGGACAACTTTGTAAAATTGACTCAGTCTTTGTACAAATCCCTCATCATTATAAAACATTTATTTCTAAATAAAATTTATATTTCTCAAATTCGGAGTAATGCAGTGTCAAACTTTGATTGTACAACATCTTTTTCTGTAAAGAACTTACTGGATAATATTGACAGTTTGACTGTTTTTTTTTTTTTGACCTTTATTTATCTAGGCAAGTCAGTTACGAACAAATTCTTACGGCATCCATAACAATGAGCTAATGAGGCCTGTTCAGGGGCAGATACTTGTACCTTGTCAGCTCGTGGATTTGAACTTGCAACCTTCCGGTTACTAGTTCAACATTCTAACCACTAGGCCACCCTGCCGCCCCAAATTCATTCAAACTATTTCATCCTTCCACAAGATATAGTCCCGACACAAATCTAATGGCTGCTACCCAAGGCTGGTTCGGCTGCTACCCAAGGCTGGTTCGGTTGCTACCCAAGCTGGCTGGTTCGGTTGCTAAAGATGCAACCCAGTCGTTCTTTTTGTTCAGTATCTATGGACGCGATCCAGTCATTCGTTCTAAATGTTTCATACCATACTGGCTGGCAACGTTCTTATCCCTTGCTTGCAAGCTAGCCAACTACAGCTAACTTAGTGTCACATCATAAAGTGTAGCCAGAATAACACCAAAGTAGCAGCATTTGCATTTGTTTTAGCAGTTTTCTAGTGACATTTATTTGAACACATCCATAACAATGAGCTAATGAGGCGCGATTTCCCCTGGCATAGAAAATGTGCCAAATAAATGTCACTGTGTGCTCTCTCATCAGGACACTGTTGTTCAGAGGAGCTAGCCAACAGCACAGCTAACACAATCACTTCAAACTGAAGCTGGAAAGACTGCAAACTAGCTGCACTTCGTTTAGTTTGACCTTTTTTCAATTGACATTTCTTTCACACCGGACACGTTCATTACTATGGGACAGCTGGAGATTGAAACAATGTTGCAAATGTCGTAGAGACAGAAAGATTTATAAAAATCTCGGCTGTTGAAAACGAAATGTTAGTCTAAAAGAAATGTGAGATAATGTCTAGATGATTTTTATGAGACAGATGGAACAGAGTAAATAGGCATTTTAACATAATAAATTTAGCCTGTAGTAACTTTGAATTAGACACCAGCTGGAATGCGGTTTTAACCAATCAGCATTAGACCCACCTGTTGTATAAATGGTGTAATTTCATGGGTTTCTAAATAATACGGTGTGTTGTTGGACTTCTACTCCGCCTATTACATTCACCAAAATTAAAATAACTACTGCAAATGGAATGCATAAACGTGTTGGGGTCTATTTTTCACATGGTTCGTAAATGAGGCAGAACAGACATGGAAAACAAAAGGGAGAGAACAGCGGAGCGTACAGTTGGCCTACCTATTTGTTGTAGTGAAATTACACAATCATTCATCAATATGAAAATACGTATGTCATTCTTAAAGTTAGGCTACAGCGCGGAAACATGTAAAGTAGGTTATTTCTACGTAAACACATCATATTCATCTTACCCCAGCCTTGACCCCAGTAGTGTAGGGCTCTGGACAAATTTGACTTGCTTTATGACTACTTAGTTGTTTCCATTGTTCCTCGATCAAGTACAGCTAAAGTCTTTTAAAATATACTGTGAATGTGACTTCTCAGTAACATGGCTTTATTTTCAGTTCTCCTACATGTGACAGTATGAGGAACTAATGATAATGCTGTTACTTCATCAGATAACTTCAAATAAAATTTTATAGGTCACATTTAAAAATAAATATTTAACCTTAATTTAACTAGGCAAGTTTGTTCTTAGCTATGGCAGCCTACCAAAAGGCAAAAGGCCTCCTGCGGGGACGGGAGCCTGGGATTGAAAAAAAACTAAAAATACATTATAAATATAGGACAAAAAACACATCACAACAAGAAAGACAACCCAACACTACATAAAGAGAGACCTAAGACAACAACATAGCAAGGCAGCAACACATGACAAAACAGCATGGTAGCAACACAACATGGTAGCAGCACAAGACATGGTAAAAACATTATTGGACACAGACAACAGCACAAAGGGCAAGAAGGTAGAGACAACAATACATCACGCAAAGCAGCCACAACTGTCAGTAAGAGTGTCCATGATTGAGTCTTTGAATTAAGCGATTGAGATAAAACTGTCCAGTTTGTTGCAGCTCGTTCCAGTCGCTACCTGCATCGAACTGAAAAAAGGAGCAACCCAGGGATGTGTGCTCTCTTGGGTAGGGGGCAGTATTTTGACGTCCGGATGAAAAGCGTGTCCAAAGTAAACTGCCTGTTACTCAGGCCCAGAAGCTAGGATATGTAGATTTGTATAGAAAACACTCTAAAGTTTCGAAAACTGTTCAAATTATGTCTGTGAGTATAACATAACTGATATGGCAGGTGAAACCCCAAGGACAAACCATCCTCCCTCCCAAAAATTCAGCCTACCACTATTTTCAATGGCTATCACTTTTATTATAAGGCCAATTCCTCCCATATTGCAGTTCCTAGGGCTTCCACTAGATGTCAACAGTCTTCAGAAAGAGTTTCAGGAAAAATTGTCCAGAAATTGTAGTTTTTCTTGGTGGCTCCCATTTTGGCTGTAGTGTTTCCAAGAGCGGGGAAGAGAGCGCGTTCTTTGGTATTTTTCTCTGGTAAAGACAATAGCGATTTTATCATTTATTTACATATTAGGGTACCTAAGGTTTGATTATAAACGTTGTTTGACTTGTTTGGAAAAGTTTAACGTTTGGGATTAGTTTTGTATTCATTTTGATGGAGGGAAACTGGGTGGATTATTGACTGAAGCGCGCCAGCTAAACTGAGTTTTTATGGATATAAAGAAGGACATTATCGAACAAAAGGACCATTTGTGATGTAACTGGGACCTTTTGGAGTGCCAACAGAAGAAGATCATCAAAGGTAATGCATTTTTTTATATCGCTATTTCTGACTTTCGTGTCGCACCTGCCTGGTTGAAATATGTTTTTCATGTGTTTGTATGCCGGCGCTGTCTACAGATAATCGCGTGGTTTGCTTTCACCGTAAAGCCTTTTTGAAATCTGACACAGCGGCTGGATTAACAAGAAGTTAAGCTTTATTTTGATGTATACACTTGTGATTTTATGAAAGTTAAATATTTATAATACGGTAGTTTGAATTTCACGCTCTGCAATTTCACTGGATGTTGGCCAGGTGGGACGCTTCCGTCAACACCGGGCCCCAGTGTTGAGGATCAGCAAAGTGGAGATGTTGTTTCATACCTTCCCCACCTGGGGGCGGCCCGTCAGGAAGTACAGGACTCAATTGTACAGGGCGATGTTCAGACCCAGGGCCTAAAGATTATTGATGAGCTTGGAGGGTACTATGGTGTTAAATGCTGAGCTATATTCAATGAACAGCATTCTTAAATAATGTAGGTATTCCTCTTGGAATGGGATAGTGCAGTGTGATGGTGATTATATTGTCTGTGGACTTATAGGGGCGGTAAGCAAATTGAAGTGGGTCTAGGGTGACAGGTAAGGTGGAGGTGATATGATCCTTGACTAGTCTCTTAAAGCACTTCATGATAACAGAAGTGAGTGCTACGGGCGATAGTCATTGAGTTCAGTTAAATCTCTTGGGTACAGGAACAATGGTGGTCATCTTGAAGCATGTGGGGACAGCAGACTGGGATAGGGAGAAATTGAATATATCCGTAAACACTCCAGCCAGCTGGTCTGTGCATGCTCTGAGGACGCGGCTAGGGATGCCGTCTGGGCTGGCAGCCTTGCGAGGGTTAACACGTTTTAAATGTCTTACTCACGTCGGCCACGGAGCAGGAGAGCCCACAGGCTTTGGTAGCAGGCCGTGTCAGTGGCACTGTATTGTCCTCATAGAAGGCAAAGAAGGTGTTTCATTTGTCTGGAAGCAAGACATCGGTGTCCACGACGCGGCTGGTTTTCCTTTTGTAGTCCATGATGGTCTGTAGACCCTGCCACATATGTATCATGTCTGAGGCGTTGAATTGCAACTCCCCTTTGTCTCGATACTGACGCTTTGCCTGTTTGATTGCCTTGCAGAGAGAATGGCTAATCTGTTTGTATTCTGCCATATTCCTCTTCACCTTGTTATGGTTAAATGCGGTGGTTCATGCTTTCAGTTTTGTGCTAATTTTTTATTTTTTTATTTCACCTTTATTTAACCAGGTAGGCTAGTTGAGAACAAGTTCTAATTTACAACTGCGACCTGGCTAAGATAAAGCATAGCAGTGTGAACAGACAACACAGAGTGTTGCCATCTATCCACGGTTTGTGGTTAGGGTAGGTTTAAGTAGTCACAATGGGTACAACATCTCCTATACACTTCTTGATGAACTCAGTAACCGTCTCAGTGTACACGTCAATATTATTCTCAGAAGCTACCCGGAACATATCCCAGTCCGCGTGATCAAAACCACCTTGAAGCGGGTATTCCGATTGGTCAGACCAGCATTGAATAGTCCTTAGCACAGGTACTTCCTGTTTGAGTTTCTGCCTATAGGAAAGGAGGAGCAAAATAGTGTCATGGTCAGATTTTCCGAAAGGAGGGCGGGGGAGGGTATTGTATGCATCCCGGAAGTTGGAGTAACAATGGTCCAGTGTTTTTCCAGCGTGAGAAATTACAGTCGATATGCTGATAGAATTTAGGTAGCATTTTTTCTCCAAATTTGCTTTGTTAAAATCCCCAGCTACAATAAATGCAGCCTCAGGATATATGGTTTCCTGTTTGCATAAAGTCCAATGAAGTTTCTTGAGGGCCGGCATGGTATTGGCAACCGAAGAGAAATTCTCTTGGGAGATAATACGGTCGGCATTTGATTGTGAGGTATTCTAGGTCAGGTGAACAAAAGGACTTGAATTCCTGTATGTTCTTACAATTAAACCATGAGTCATTAATATTGAAACATACACCCCCGCCTTTCCTCTTCCCGGAGAAATGTTTATTCCTGTCGGCCGAATACAACAACAGTGAAATTACAGTGAAATGCTGACTTAAAAGCCCTTAACCAACAATGCAGTGTTAAGAAAATACCCACAAAAACAAGTATGAGATAAGAATAACAAAAAATTCAAGAGCAGCAGTAAATAACAATAGCGGGGCTATATACAGTGGGTACCGGTACAGAGTCAATGTGCGGGGGGCACCAATAGTTGAGGTAATATGTACATGTAGGAAGAGTTATTAAAGTGACTATGCATAGATAATAAGAGAGTAGCAGAAGCGTCCTGGAGTGGGGTGGGGTGCGGGGTGCGGGGGGGCAATGCAAATAGTTTGGTAACCATTAAATTAGCTGTTCAGGAGTCTTATGGCTTGGGGTAGAAGCTGTTTAGGAGCCTCTTGGACCTAGACTTGGTGCTCCAGTACCGCTTTCCGTGCGGTATCAGAGAGAACAGTCTATGACTAGTGTGGCTTGGAGTCTTTGACAATTTTTAGGGCCTTCCTCTGACACCGCCTGGTATAGAGGTCCTGGATGGCAGGAAGCTTGGCCCCAGTGATGTACTGGGCCGTACACACTACCCTCTGTAGTGCTTTGCGGTTGGAGGCCGAGCGGTTGCCATAGCAGGCAGTGATGGAACCCGTCAGGATGCTCTTGGTGGTGCAGCTGTAAAACCTTTTGAGGATCTGAGGACCCATGCCAAGTCTTTTCAGTCTCCTGAGGGGGAATAGGTTTTGTCCTGGCCTCTTCATGACTGTCTTGGTGTGCTTGGACCATGTTAGTTTGTTGGTGATGTGGACACCAAGGAACGTGAAGCTCTCAACCTGCTCCACTACTAAACTTCAATAAGAGAACCTGAAAGTGGTTGAGTCAAGCGAAGCGAGTCATAATAACCTCCCAACTTGCCCTATATTCTGACAGATTCCAAATAATAACATGGGATAACCAGAACAGATACCCCTGTATCAGCCATTCCCATAGTAATGCTAGTTTACCTATGAAATATACCCATGAACATTTGGAAGCTTTAGAACGTTGCATAAAATACTGAATGTTTGTTTGTTTTAGAAAATCATTGATGACCGTTCAAAGTTCTACAAGAACTGCCGCAGAAAGGAAAGAGAATCCCCCCCTGTTACTCTCAGTGATGTACATGGAGCTAAATATGAGCCTGGGGGAGTATAAGCAGCAGCTCCAACACCACAGAAGAAGATCTAATGTCACACACAAGTGGAGGAACTCCTGACAGCTGAAACTGGAAGGGATATTTTTGAAGTGGGCATCCTCCATGCATTTCAAATAATAAACACTTACGGCAATTGGACATACTGTTGTAATCGCCAATCAGAATGCTACAACCAAACAGACTGACCTGCCTATTTAATCTCACCTCCAGGGTTAACCTAGAACAGAGTAAAGTCCTTGAGTGTGGCTGTAACTGTTACACTTGCACGCCATCTCATGGAATGACATGTCAATTAATTTAGGCTACTGCTGGAATGAATTCACTAGTGGCCTAGGACTTTTTTTAAATTGAGCATCACATTTTTATTTGTCAAACAGCAAAAAATAATGCACACTTTTGTATTGGACACATGCGAATACAACCTAACCAACAATGCAGTTCAAGAAATAGTTAAGAAAATATTTACTGAATATAATTTTTTAAATAAAAAGTAACAATAAAATAACAATAATTATTTTCTTTATTGAACTAGAAAGAAAGAACAAATTCTTATATTCAATGACAGCCTAATTTCTATCAGCCTTGTTCAGGGGCAGAACGACAGATTTGTACCTTGTCAGCTCGGGGACTTGAACTTTCAACCTTTTGGTTACTAGTCCAATGCTCTAACCACTAGGCTACGCTGCCGCCCCAATATATACAGGGGGTACCAGTACCGAGTCGGTGTGTGGGGGTACAGGTTATTCGAGGTCATTTGTACATGTAGGTAGGAGTAAAGTGACTATGCATAGATAATAAACAGAGAGTAGCAGCAGTGTAAAAACAAAGGGGGGATGTAAATAGTCCGGGTGGCCATTTCATGAATTGTTCAGCAGTCTTAACAGCAGAGGCTGTTAAGGTTCCTTCTGGACCTTCTTCTGACGATTATTAAAAAGAAAGCCCCTCCAGCTAATATAATGGCAACTGCCAGGGCACCAATTGTGCTTCTAGCTGTGGAATGGGATAGTAGTGATCCACACTCTGAATCCGACCAATGAGTTCCTGGTTTAATTTCCTGAAGTCCCAACGATTCACATCTATAAACAGATCAATACTGGCCATGAATGATTAATTTATAACTTGGTGATACATCTTTCAGTTTTAGATTTGTGTTTGGTAAATTTGTATTTAGGGTAAAAACTATTTGTGTAAGCCACACTTACCCAGTGTGTGACTGGCAGGCTGCTAATGATCCATCTGAATAGGTATCACCGGTACAGTCAGAACACACAGTATCTGTAGATGTTGTTCCTGCACAAATGGAGGTTTAAAATATAAGTTTAAATAAAAATATATAAAAATTGTCTTCCCAAAACAAACTTGTGACCATCGTACTTAAACTTTCCCCATGTACTAATCTTAAGTCTGGATTTTAATTGTCTAATGATTTCAATCAAACAATCAGCTACTTTTAATTCAGTAGAATAACTTGGCACATTAGAAATCATGACAAAATCATGTTGAATACTTGAAAGGAGACCAACCTGTGTGATGGATGTATTGACCAGGTTTACAGCTTCTGTGTTTCTGGGCTATTTTACAACCATTTTTGTTTGAGAACCAACAAAAGAACCCCTCCTGTGGCTCACAAAAATCATCTGATTGTGATGTGCATGGCTGTTTCACCCTCAAACCCAAATCTATGGAGAACACATTTAATTCATTATCTTAAGCAAACATATTAAGCCAGTCAAATGTCAATCATAAATCACATCTGACAGCCTGTAGCACATGATGTCAGTATTAATGTCTGGCTGTTATAAATGTAGAACTCACCTGAATCACAGCTGGAACATGGTGCACATTTCATGAGACCATTGGGCTCATCAAGGAATGTAAAAGCAATACAGGACACACAGGAGGTAGTGGTGAATTTTGTACAATGCTTATGTACATGATTTCCTGGGGAAGAGAAACACAATGTCATGTTTTTCTATTGGTGTTGATCATTTATGAACCTCTGGTGATGATGTAAAGACAGGTTCCTTACCTGGTGGACACATGGGACAACATTCCTCCCCTATTCTGTACTCGGCTCTACCACATGCAATACAGGATCCAATGCTTTCAAGCACCAATATAATAGTTCTCTGGAAGTAGAAAAAATGTCAACAAATTCCCCAAATCAAAACTGATGTGTATTTATAAAACATACAGAACTAGTTAGCACAATTCTAACCTATATAATCTAATTTCAAATATAATATAATTATGTAGGACCAGGTGGAGTTTCCGTCAGTGAGGTGGCACCCCCCATGGTGTGTAAGAATTGAGCTTACTGTGTAGTGCCAGGAATTTATGCTGTGTGAAACATGCCATGCCACAAAATGTGCAAAACAGAAATGTTTAACTTACAGTCCATATCAAGCTTTCAAACTGTTCCATGGTTTGTCAATCCTCACCTATTCAGTGGAAAACACACACAACGGATTTGTTAAATTCTTAAGAGTTACGGAGTATGATGAACTGACCTGAAGACTTCATCAAAACTAATTGGAATATTAGTGGATCTATGAGTCCTTAACAGAAATAGTCAAAAATGTTGTAGTAAAATAGACATGCGAGGTGGATATACAACTGGTAAACAAGAATAATAGATTGTGCCTCATCAAAAACTCTGTTTGCAAGTTAAAACTGGTGTCTGGCAGATTTATAAAATACCCTTATTTAATTATTACCTGGACAGCTGGACAACTAGAATACTCACCATGTGCTACCAGGTTCATGGAAAAAAGGGAACTCAAATAAAAATCTTGTTAGGGAATAATCAGAATTGGTGGGTAACATAGGTAAGATGTTTTATATTCATCATATGTTTGTAAGTTACTTCTCATCAAGAATGTTATTTTTGTATAATACTGTGGCAGGGTTACAGTATCTGTTCTATGTCAAGATTAAGTTGCATGGGCCGCAGAGAGGGGAGAGGTCAAGGGATCATCAAGCGTGTATCTCTTGGCTCCACAATGTCTGTGTGCCAGTCAGTGTGTCTCTGTGATCTTGTCAAGATAGGATGGATTTGATATATGCCTGTTGATATGGAGGATTGGTTTATGGTTCTGAGTTTGAGAAAGGAGACAAAGCTGAACAATGAATTATGCCGATGCTGTCTTATCCTGTGTATCTTTGCTATAAAGGATCCCATTTGCCATTATGTTGGGACTCTCAACTTTTCATTAGAGATACTGAACTGTTGAAAGTCAAAATGCTATTGCAATGTGGAAGGGGCTCTCAGAGAATTCATTGATAGACACTGAATGGATTTCTCTGAGAGTCACAGGGTTGTGATAGAGCTCATATAATTAAAGATGGACTTTGATAACTAACTCTGACTTGTGTGTGGTTTGCGCTCATGATTTGGTAAATAGAGGAAATTTCCACGACAATCTCCAATATATATATATATATATATATATATATATATATATATATATATATATATATATATATATATATATATATATATATATATATATATATATATATATATATATATATATATCTCCCAGCCCCTGTCCCCGCAGGAGGCCTTTTGCCTTCTGGTAGGCCATCATTGTAAATACGATTTTTTTACGACATTTATATATATGTGTAACCTTTATTTAACCTTTATTTAACTAGCCAAGTCCGTACTAAATTAGTACACTGATTAGATTATAGCATTCATTTAGATGTGCTCACTTTGTCATTTATTTATATTTATATAAATAAATGACAAAGTGAGCACATCTAAATGAATGCTATAATCTAAACAGTGAACTAATTTATTAACCTCCATTTCTCCTTCAAGTACCATGTCACAATGCGCTGTGTCAGTAGGATAACCAAACAGACTTCAAGCTACAATTTGATTTAAATACCAAAGGTCATCAAAAGGGATGTTTATTCTGAGTGGATATTAGCCCCATTGTGAATCCATATTAAATGTATGTTTTCTTAAAAGAAGATTAGGCCTGCAATTTAATTTGATTAATTTGTTTCTGTAATCCCCACTGTTTTCATGTAATTGTAACTCTACTTTTATTGCATAAAACCCCCCAAATACAAACAATAATGCTTCAGTGAAGCAGTAAGGCATACACGTCTTAGCATGATGCAGAGCATGTTCATTCATTCTGATTGGCCCCCTCAAACGCCATTATTTAGATGTACATACTTTTAGAGGATCTCTGTGGTATGCTAACGCCCATATAAATATAACAGGCTTGAAACCTCTAACCCTGGCAATTAATTTGATTATACATTTAGCAAATATTCTTAGGATTAATGGCCTTGTTGAAGGGCACATCGGCAGAATGTTTTTGTCTGTTTAAGGATTCGAACCAGCGACCTTTCGGTTACTGGCCTAACACTCTTATCCCGCTAGGTTACCTGACGCTCCTCTCTCTGACGCTCCTCTCTCTGACTCACAAACACATACACAAAAATACAAATTAACTCACTAAACAATAATTTACCGATGCAATAGAAAAAGATACAATTCCTAGTTTTTTTCCTAACTATTATTAATTAGAAAACAGCTCCAGCTAATATCATGACAACTGTTTTCTTCTTACCAACCTTATATTTATTTGTCATTTTCTTCATTGGGGAAGGGGGCGGAGGGGGTTACAGGTACAATATTTAAATTCATATAAAATTATATTCCATAATGTATATACATACATTTTACCCACGGTCTGCCACTCAGAAGAAAACTAACTAAAAGAAGAGTAAAGAACCAACTTCCCATCCCATTCCCCCAACACCACATGTCTCCACCCCAACCTCCCATCCCATTCCTCCAACCCCACCCAGCTAACATGTCTCCACCCCAACCTCCCATCCCATTCCTCCAACCCCACCCAGCTAACATGTCTCCACCCCAACCTCCCATCCCATTCCTCCAACCCCACCCAGCTAACATGTCTCCATCCCAACCTCCCATCCATTCCTCCAACCCCACCCAGCTAACATGTCTCCACCCTAACCTCCCATCCCCCAACCCCACCCAGCTAACATGTCTCCACCCTAACCTCCCATCCATTCCCCCAACTAACATGTCTCCATCCCAACCCCACCCAGCTAACATGTCTCCACCCTAACCTCCCATCCCATTCCCCCAACCCCACCCAGCTAACATGTCTCCACCCTAACCTCCCATCCCATTCCCCCAACCCCAGCTAACATGTCTCCATCCCAACCCCACCCAGCTAACATGTCTAACATGTCTCCACCCTAACCTCCCATCCCATTCCCCCAACTAACATGTCTCCATCCTAACCTCCCATCCCATTCCCCCCCAACATGTCTCCATCCCAACCTCCCATCCATTCCTCCAACCCCACCAGCTAACACGTCTCCATCCCAACCTCCCATCCCATTCCTCCAACCCCACCCAGCTAACATGTCTCCATCCCAACCTCCCATCCATTCCTCCAACCCCACCCAGCTAACATGTCTCCACCCTAACCTCCCATCCCCCAACCCCACCCAGCTAACATGTCTCCACCCTAACCTCCCATCCCCCAACCCCACCCAGCTAACATGTCTCCACCCTAACCTCCCATCCCATTCCCCCAACCCCACCCAGCTAACATGTCTCCACCCTAACCTCCCATCCCATTCCCCCAACCCCACCCAGCACATGTCTCGACCCTAACCTCCCATCCCATCCCCCAACCCCACCCAGCTAACATGTCCCCCTAACCTCCCATCCCATTCCCCCAACCCCACCCAGCTAACATGTCTCCACCCTAACCTCCCATCCCATTCCCCCAACCCCAACTAACATGTCTCCATCCTAACCTCCCATCCCCCAACATGTCTCCATCCCAACCTCCCATCCATTCCTCCAACCCCACCAGCTAACACGTCTCCATCCCAACCTCCCATCCATTCCTCCAACCCCACCAGCTAACATGTCTCCATCCCAACCTCCCATCCATTCCCCCAACCAGCTAACATGTCTCCACCCCAACCTCCCATCCCCCAACCCCACCAGCTAACACCTCCATCCCAACCTCCCATCCATTCCCCCAACCCCACCCAGCTAACATGTCTCCACCCTAACCTCCCATCCCATTCCTCCAACCCCACCCAGCTAACATGTCTCCACCCCAACCTCCCATCCCATTCCTCCAACCCCACCCAGCTAACATGTCTCCACCCCAATCTCCCATCCCATTCCTCCAACCCCACCCAGCTAACATGTCTCCATCCCATTCCCCCAACCCCAACCAGCTAACATGTCTCCACCCCCAACCTCACTCAGCCAACATGTCTCCACCCCCAACCTCCCATCCCATTCCCCCAACCCCATCCAGCTAACATGTCTCCACCCCAACCTCCCCCTAGGCATCATGTCTCCACCTCCAAGCAGACACCGACGGCTCTGAAATAACATCATGTAATCTGGAAACCACATATCCTGAGGCTGCATTTATTGTAGCTGGGGATTTTAACAAGGCTAAACTGAAAACAAGGCTCCCTAAATTTTATCAGCATATCGAATGCGTGAAAAATTCTGAAAATTCTGGATCCCTCGCTGTAATGTCGTGTGTGTAGGTGGCAGGGAAGTCAGGCGTAGGATAATCAAACTTGGTATAAATGCAGTAGTGTAATAGACTTCACAAAACTCCAAAACCAAAGTTGCATAATAAATAAAAGTGGGTACAAGAACCCGTCGCACACCAATACATAATACACAAACACACAAAACAAAGTCTCTGACAAGGACATGATGGGAAACAGAGGGTTAAATACACAACATGTAATTGATGGGATTGGAACCAGGTGTGAAGTAAGACAAGACAAGACAAAACCAATGGAAAATGAAAAATGGATCAGTGATGGCTAGAAGATCGGGCAGTGCTCAGCGGTCGACGTCACCGAACAAGGAGAGGGACCGACTGCGGCAAATCTGACCACGACTCCATTTTGTTGCTCCCAGCCTATAGACAGAAACTAAAACAGGAAGCGCCCGTGCTCAGGTCTGTTCAACGCTGGTCCGACCAATCTGATTCCACGCTTCAAGATTGCTTCGATCACGTGGACTGGGATATGTTCTGGATAGCGTCGAACAACAACATTGATGTATATGCTGATTCGGTGAGCGAGTTTATAACCAAGTGTATCGGTGATGTTGTACCAACAGTGACTATTAAAATCTTCTCCAACCAGAAACTGTGGATTGATGGCAGCATTCTCGCAAAACTGAAAGCGCAAACCACTGCTTTTAATCAGGGCAAGGTGACCGGAAACATGACCGAATACTAACAGTGTAGCTATTCCCTCCGCAAGGCAATCAAGCAAGCTAAGCGTCAGTATAGAGACAAAGTGCATTTCAACGGCTCAGACACGAGAAGTATGTGGCAGGATCTACAATCAATCACGGACTACAAAAAGAAAACCAGCCCTGTCGCAGACCCTGATGTCTTTGCTCCCAGACAAACTAAACAACTTCTTCGCTCGCTTTGAGGACAACACAGGGCCACCGACACGGCCTGCTACCAAAACCTGCGGACGTTCCTTCACAGCAGCCAACGTGAGTAAAACATTTAAACGTGTTAAACCTCGCAAGGCTGCCGCCCAGACGGCATCCCCAGCCGCGTCCTCAGATCATGCGCAGACCAGCTGGCTGGTGTGTTTATGGACGTATTCAATCAATCCCTATCCCAGTCTGCTGTCCCAACATGCTTCAAGAGGGCCACCATTGTTCCTGTTCCCAAGAAAGCTAAGGTAACTGAGAGAAAGAACTATCGCCCCGCAGCACTCACTTCCGTCATCATGAAGTGCTTTGAGAGACTAGTCAAGGATCATATCACCTCCACCATACCTGACACCCTAGATCCACTCCAATTTGCTTACCTCCCCAATAGGTCCACAGACAACACAATCACAATCACCCTGCCCTAACCCATCTGGACAAGAGGAATATCTATGTAAGAATGCTGTTCATCGACTACAGCTCAGGATTTAACACCATAGTGCCCTCCAAACTCGTCATTAAGCTCGAGACCCTGGGTCTCGACCCCGCCCTGTGCAACTGGATCCTGGACTTCCTGACGGGCCGCCCCCAGGTGGTGAGGGTAGGAAACAACATCTCCACCCCACTGATCCTCAACACTGGGGCCCCACATGGGTGCATTCTCAGCCCTCTCCTGTACTCCCTGTTCACCCATGTATGCATGGCCATGCTCGCCTCCAACTCAATCATCAAGTTTGCAGACGACACTACAGTGGTAGACTTGATTACCAACAACGACGAGACAGCCTACGGGGAGGTGGTGAGGGCACACACACATATATACATATACACTTTGCCCTCAAAAAAGCCTATATTTGTCTTGTCATGGAATTTACAAGGTGTCGAAAGCGTTCCACAGGGATGCTGGCCCATGTTGACTCCAATGCTTCACACGGTTGTGTCAAGTTAGCTGGATGTCCTTTGGGTGGTGGACCATTCGTGATACACACAGGAAACTGTTGAGCATGAAAAACCCAACGGCATTGCAGTTCTTGACACAAACAGGTGTGCCTGGCATCTACTACCACATCCTGTTCAAAGGTACTTAAATATATATTTTATCTTTCCCAATCACCTTCTGAATGGCACACATACAATCAATGTCTCAATTGTCTCAAGGCTTAAAAATCCTTCTTTAACTTGTCTCCTCCAATTCAAATGCACTGAAGTGGATTTAACAAGTGACATCAATATGAGATTATAGCTTTCACCTGGATTAAGCTGGTCAGTCTATACCATGGAAAGAGCAGGTGTTCTTAATGTTTTTTGTATACTCATGACATATATATACACAAACACACACACACGCAGTGGGGAGAACAAGTATTTGATACACTGCCGATTTTGCAGGTTTTCCTACTTACAAAGCATGTAGAGGTCTGTCATTTTTATTATAGGTACACTTCAACTGTGAGAGACGGAATCTAAAACAAAAATCCAGAAAATCACATTGTATGATTTTTAATTAATTAATTAGCATTTTATTGCATGACATAAGTATTTGATCACCTACCAACCAGTAAGAATTCCGGCTCTCACAGACCTGTTAGTTTTTCTTTAAGAATCCCTCCTGTTCTCCACTCATTACCTGTATTAACTGCACCTGTTTGAACTCGTTACCTGTATAAAAGACACCTGTCCACACACTCAATCAAACAGACTCCAACCTCTCCACAATGGCCAAGACCAGAGAGCTGTGTAAGGACATCAGGGATAAAATTGGGACCTCCTCAGAAACCTCCTTAGTTTGTGGGGGTTCTTGCAGGAACTGCCCAACTGAAACATTTGGATTTAAATTTGAGATGACAGCAGGTGCAGGCACTTAACTGAAAAATAAGGTAAGGTTTCTCCCTTGTATGATCTAAATTGATATTGTTTGATGATCATACCCTCTATCTTTTCATATTTGTAGAAATGGCGCTGCTGTTTGACACTTTCTCCCTTTTTAAAATTCTGTATATCAAATCAACAAAGAGGTAAGAATATGTTGAAGGCTATAGCTGCATTGGGTGCAGATGACTATACCTCTCACTTGTGTGTGTGGGAGTCTGCAGGTATACTGACCAGGAGGTACACAAAGGTATGTACAATTGGTATGTTATGCAGATCACATGTATCATCTACAGTTCATTTTGGGTTCTCTAAAACCTTATAGGACTCAATCACAGCAGCCTCCCTTACCTCGTCAATAAAAATCCCAGAGGCCACCACATTATGGACAGGGGATTTGTATAAAAAACATAATCAAAAGTGAACTTTTTTTTTTGTGTCATTCACATTTACCACAAAATACAAGGTATGAAGAATGCCATGCATGTTTTTTTTATCATCTGTATAATTGGGATTTACACACTTCACCCTCCCTACACCTGAATGTAACAGGAAACCTGTTCGATCACCAGCATTCTGGTTATGGATACGGAGAACATCAACACGATAGAGGATATATTCATTGGACTTGGGGCTCGGATCGGAATTTTACTCATCTTTGGATTTTTAAATTGTGCTTTGCCACTAAAATCATAAACACTGGCAACTGAAATATTGTGTTCTTGTTGTTATTGTTATGCATTATTATTAATAATATTGGAGGGCGAGTTAAAGATTGTACCCCAAAAGGTTATTTGAGGATCGATTAAAAGGGGTTCTTCGAAGAATTTATAGAGGTTCTCCACAGTTTCAATTTGAAGAACCCCTAAAGGATCTGTCACGTTCTGACCTTTTATTTCCTTTGTTTTGTCTTTATTTAGTATGGTCAAGGCGTGAGTTGGGGTGGGCAGTCTGTGTTTTTCTATGTTTGTCAATTTCTATGTTTGGCCTGATATGGTTCTCAATCAGAGGCAGCTGTTTTTCGTTGTCCCTGATTGAGAACCATATTTAGGTAGCCTGGGTTTCAATGTTGGCTTGTGGGTGTTTGTTTCCTTGCCTGTGTTTATCACCACACGGGACTGTTTCGGTTTGGTTTTCGTTCATGGTCACATTTATTGTTTTGTAGTTCTTAGTGTTTAGTTTATGATTTATAATAAACGATATGGACACTTACCACGCTGCGTTTTGGTCCGATCCCTGCTACACCTCTTCAGACGAAGAGGAGGAAATCTGCCTTTACAAGATCCTCCAGCAATCCTTCACTTTTTTAGAGTGTACAGTACATCCAGGCTAATTCAGGGCTTCTGACAAACTATTATTTTGTCCGTTTTTTTTTGTTGCAAACAAGCAAAATTGTAATTTCTCTTTAAAAATGTTAAGGCCAATACTTTTCTTTTAAACAGGGAAAATTCGATTGAGTTCAGCAACACACTTTCAAATTAAAAAGCAGTTGAGTCACCAGAGGCAGAACAGACATTGAAAACAAAAGGAAGAGATCAGCCTTGTCGTAAAATTACAAATACAGTCATTAATCACAATTAAAATCTGTCCTTCTTTTTCAGTTACTGCACGGTACATGTTAAGTAGGCTATTTCTACATTTACACAATCTGTATTTTACCCCGTCTTGGTTCGCAGTTGAACTATTTTACTTTCACTCTGACTTTCCAAATGACGTTGAGAAAAGTGGGAGGCAACCTACTGATAATCCACTATACAGTTTAAATGGATAATCCACCCCAGAAATAAAAATCAATTTGGTGAAAGCCTATGTTCTATCAGTTGGTAAAATACATTTCTCATGATTTAACTTGTAAATGGTCTGCCTGTGAAAATCTGGACATCGTGTGAACGCATCATAACTAGGCTATAGAATTATTGTCACTGGAGATACAGGATTTCACACTATCACATTTCATAACGCTTTCAAAACAATGACCTACACTCCAGATCGACAAATCAGCCAATATATAGAATGGCCACGCATCCATCCGTTTATATTGTCATGACTCAGTATAGACTTCGCTTAGATGTGCTCAATCTAAACAGTGTACTAAACGAATAACCTCCATTTCTTCAAGTACCATGTCACAATGTGTCGTGTCTGTAGGATAACCGAACAAACTATAAACTAATATTGGATTGAAATACCCATAAATGTAATCAAAAGGGATCATGTTTATTCTGAGTGGATATTAGCCCCATTGTGAATCCATATTAAATGTATGTTTTCTTGTTTTTAAAAACATTTAGCCTGCAATTTAATTTGATAATTGTTTCTGTAATCCCCACTGTTTTCATGTACTTGTAACAGTGTAACTTTAGACCGTCCCCTCGCCCATACCCGGGCCCCTCTGCACACATCAACAACAGTCACCCTCGAATCATCGTTACCCATCGCTACACAAAAGCCGCGGCCCTTGCAGAGCAAGGGGAACCACTACTTCAAGGTCTCAGAGCAAGTGACGTCACCGATTGAAACGCTATTTAGCGCGAACACCGCTAACTAAGAGCCGTGTTACTCACCCCCTTTTGACCTCCTTTTCCGCAGCAACCAGTGATCCGGGTAAACAGCATCAATGTAACAGTATAATTTTAAACCGTCCCCTCGCCCATACCCGGGCGCGAACCAGGGACCCTCTGCACACATCAACAGTCACCCACGAATCATCGTTACCCATCGCTCCACAAAAGCCGCAGCGCAAGGGGAACCACGACTTCAATGTCTCGCCATCACCGATTGAAACGCTATTTAGCGCACACCACCGCTAACTAGCTAGCTATTTCACATCCGTTACATAACTGTAATAAAATAAAACAGGAAATACAAACCATAATGCTGCAATGTCGCAGTAAGGCATACACGTTTAGGACTGATCTTAGAATGATGAAATGCATGTTTATTCTCATTCACTCTGATTGCCCCCTCAAACCACTCTATGACATCAGCATCCATAGAACGTGTTTAAACCTTATGTAATAACCATAGAGATATTGTAAACTACATGATTAAAAAAATAACTACTATAGACTCATTTGATCTTGGTAAAATGTAAACATAAGTACGGGTCATCTAACATCTAAATTATTAACATTGGCGACTTATATTACCGTAGCACGCGTTCCACCAGGTATATCTCACTTGTCACCCCTAAAATCTAAAGTCCTACAATCTAAGCTAGATGCCCTCAATCACACAAATCATCAAGGAACCCACCAGGTACAACCCTAACTCTGTAAACAAGGGCACCCTCATAGACGTCATCCTGACGTCTCCAAATACACCTCCGCTGTCTTCAACCAGGATCTCAGCGATCACTGCCTCATTGCCTGTATCCGCTACGGATCCGCAGTCAAACGACCACCCCTCATCACGGTCAAACGCTCCCTAAAACACTTCTGTGAGCAGGCCTTTCTAATCGACCTGGCCCGGGTATCCTGGAAGGACATCGACCTCATCCCGTCAGTTGAGGATGCCTGGTCATTCTTTAAAAGTAACTTCCTCACCATTTTAGATAAGCATGCTCCGTTCAAAAAATGCAGAACTAAGAACAGATACAGTCCTTGGTTCACCCCAGACCTGACTGCCCTCGACCAGCACAAAAACATCCTGTGGCGGACTGCAATAGCATCGAATAGTCACCGTGATATGCAACTGTTCAGGGAAGTCCGGAACCAATACACGCAGTCAGTCAGGAAAGCTAAGGCCAGCTTCTTCATGCAGAAGTTTGCATCCTGTAGCTCCAACTCCAAAAGTTCTGGGACACTGTGAAGTCCATGGAGAACAAGAGCACCTCCTCCCAGCTGCCCACTGCACTGAGGCTAGGTAACACGGTCACCACCGATAAATCCATGATTATCGAAAACTTCAATAAGCATTTCTCAACGGCTGGCCATGCCTTCCGCCTGGCTACTCCAACCTCGGCCAACAGCTCCTCCCCCGGCAGCTCCTCGCCCAAGCCTCTCCAAGTTCTCCTTTACCCAAATCCAGATAGCAGATGTTCTGAAAGAGCTGCAAAACCTGGACCTGTACAAATCAGCTGGGCTTGACAATCTGGACCCCCTATTTCTGAAACTATCCGCCGCCATTGTCGCAACCCCTATTACCAGCCTGTTCAACCTCTCTTTCATATCGTCTGAGATCCCCAAGGATTGGAAAGCTGCCGCAGTCATCCCCCTCTTCAAAGGGGGAGACACCCTGGACCCAAACTGTTACAGACCTATATCCATCCTGCCCTGCCTATCTAAGGTCTTCGAAAGCCAAGTCAACAAACAGGTCACTGACCATCTCGAATCCCACTGTACCTTCTCCGCTGTGCAATCTGGCTTCCGAGCCGGTCACGGGTGCACCTCAGCCACACTCAAGGTACTAAACGATATCATAACCGCCATCGATAAAAGACAGTACTGTGCAGCCGTCTTCATCGACCTTGCAAAGGCTTTCGACTCTGTCAATCACCATATTCTCATCGGCAGACTCAGTAGCCTCGGTTTTTCGGATGACTGCCTTGCCTGGTTCACCAATTACTTTGCAGACAGAGTTCAGTGTGTCAAATCGGAGGGCATGCTGTCCGGTCCTCTGGCAGTCTCTATGGGGGTGCCACAGGGTTCAATTCTCGGGCCGACTCTTTTCTCTGTGTATATCAATGATGTTGCTCTTGCTGCGGGCGATTCCCTGATCCACCTCTACGCAGACGACACCATTCTATATACTTTCGGCCCGTCATTGGACACTGTGCTATCTAACCTCCAAACAAGCTTCAATGCCATACAACACTCCTTCCGTGGCCTCCAACTGCTCTTAAACGCTAGTAAAACCAAATGCATGCTTTTCAACCGATCGCTGCCTGCACCCGCATGCCCGACTAGCATCACCACCCTGGATGGTTCCGACCTTGAATATGTGGACATCTATAAGTACCTAGGTGTCTGGCTAGACTGCAAACTCTCCTTCCAGACTCATATCAAACATCTCCAATCAAAAATCAAATCAAGAGTCGGCTTTCTATTCCGCAACAAAGCCTCCTTCACTCACTCCGCCAAGCTTACCCTAGTAAAACTGACTATCCTACCAATCCTCGACTTCGGCGATGTCATCTACAAAATGGCTTCCAACACTCTACTCAGCAAACTGGATGCAGTATATCACAGTGCCATCCGTTTTGTCACTAAAGCACCTTATACCACCCACCACTGCGACTTGTATGCTCTAGTCGGCTGGCCCTCGCTACATATTCGTCGCCAGACCCACTGGCTCCAGGTCATCTACAAGTCCATGCTAGGTAAAGCGCCGCCTTATCTCAGTTCACTGGTCACGATGGCAACACCCATCCGTAGCACGCGCATCTCACTGATCATCCCTAAAGCCAACACCTCATTTGGCCACCTTTCGTTCCAGTACTCTGCTGCCTGTGACTGGAACGAATTGCAAAAATCGCTGAAGTTGGAGACTTTTATCTCCCTCACCAACTTCAAACATCAGCTATCTGAGCAGCTAACCGATCGCTGCAGCTGTACATAGTCTATTGGTAAATAGCCCACCCATTTTCACCTACCTCATCCCCATACTGTTTTTATTTATTTACTTTTCTGCTCTTTTGCACACCAATATCTCTACCTGTACATGACCATCTGATCATTTATCACTCCAGTGTTAATCTGCAAAATTGTAACTATTCGTCTACCTTTGTTTTCTACTGTGTTATTGACTTGTTAATTGTTTATTCCATGTGTAACTCTGTGTTGTCTGCTCACACTGCTATGCTTTATCTTGGCCAGGTCGCAGTTGTAAATGAGAACTTGTTCTCAACTAGCCTACCTGGTTAAATAAAGGTGAAATAAATAAAAAATAAAAAAATAAAATTAAGCCAATTCCTCCTTTGGCCGCCTCTCCTTCCAGTTCTCTGCTGCCAATGACTGGAACGAACTACAAACATCTCTGAAACTGGAAACACTTATCTCCCTCGCTAGCTTTAAGCACCAGCTGTCAGAGCAGCTCACAGATCACTGCACCTGTACATAGCCCATCTATATTTTAGCCCAAACAACTACCTCTTCCCCTACTGTATTTATTTATTTATAGATATTTATTTTGCTCCTTTGCACCCCTGTATTTCTACTTTGCACACTCATCTACTGTCAAATCTACCATTCCAGTGTTTTAATTGCTATATTGTATTTACTTCGCCACCATGGCCTATTTATTACCTTTACCTCCCTTATCTCACCTCATTTGCTCACATTGTATATAGACTTATTTTTGTACTGTATGTTTGTTTATTCCATGTGTAACTCTGTGTCGTTGTATGTGTCTAACTGCTTTGCTTTTTTGGCCAGGTCTTGGCCAGGTCGCAGTTGTAAATGAGAACTTGTTCTCAACTTGCCTACCTGGTTAAATAAAGCTGAAATAAAAAAATATCACTGCTTTCTACAATAATATGGTACATGAACTTTCTTAACATCCAAAAATACACTTAGTAAACATTTCCTTCATGGTGGTTTATGGAATGTTATGTAAGTCTGCTCCTGTGAAGGACTTGCTGGACCCCTCCACACTCCCAGGAAAACCAGGTACCCAGACTTACCAGAGATGTTCTAGAATGTTGAAACGGTCTGTAGCAGCATCACAGACTGTCAAACTCAACCTTTCTTGTCTGGTGGGAACCCCACTTTGAATTCAGTTCATAAACTGTGACTTACATTTTTAATTCACATTTAATCACTCTTAGTTGATAATAAATAATGCTTTGTTTTACAGGCCGAAATGACCAGGAATCCAGTCAACGGTCAGAGAGAGAAGGTCAAACAACTTCAGTCAAAAGAAAACTATATGTGAATAAAGTGAAGGTTATTGAATGTTTCTTGCATGTAACTGAAGCCTGCAGGTGAACGGCTCCACAAAAGGAAATGGCAGGTTTAGCCAGGATCAGCTAGAGAGGGTCATCAGAACAAGTCTAACTTCACCAGTACCACCATGGCTGAGGACACAGGGGGAAGGTACCATGGTACATGACCCTACTACATGAGAAGGTTCATCATGTTATACAGATTGGTGTTGCCCGGTCTGAAAACCTCCCTGTAGACACTTTAAATGGCCCCTAGTAGATCTAGAAGGATCTGATGGTTGTTAGCACTATTGTTGGCTCAGTGGAGTGTGCATCATATTGGAGGTTGACTGTAGTTGCAGTATTGTAACCCCTCTTTTAAAGGAGCAGAACATAATGATGTTAGGTGAGGAAATCACTCATCTGTCAGTTTGAAGAGGTGAAGATAGACCAAGAGATCACTGTGCTTCAAGAGGAGCTGACAGAACTGACCCTTTCTCATAATGAGGATGTGGTCAGAGGTCAGGTAGGAAGTAGGAATTTCTCTGTACTGTATATTTCAGAGTTCTGTGAGAGTATCGTAGCTTATATAGTGAACAACAACGTGTGACCTTTGGTTTAATGGGTATAAAGACATATACTGATTACCACAACAGTGCTATAACTTTAACAGTGTCATCTATCCCTTTATCCATGACACTAACTACAGTATAAAAGTGATCTATAACAGTGTCATCTATCCCTCTGCCTTTCAACCATAAAAGGTTGACTAACATTTCAACTAAAATTTCAACTAAAAAGAAACAAAAAGGTAAAATCTTGAAACTTCAGGTTACAAGATTGATACCATAACCAACAGAGATCTAGAATCAGACTGTTGAAACTAAAACTGATACCAGAACAAACAGAGCATAACACACATCTAGAATTAAATATAAAACCTGTCAAACTAAAATCAAACTAATGAAAAGAGAAATGTATATAAAAAAGTGAAAATGTGGCGCTGAAGTAACCATCTCACATACTTTTCTGTGTGTTTCTTGGAATTAAAGGTGGAGTTGATAGTGTGTCTATCAGAGGAGGTCAGGAATCAGAGGTAGGTGGAGAAGGAGGTGCAGGAGAAGAGCCAGCATACAGCCAGGATAGAAGAAAAGATCCACAGGCTGAGATGCCAGCTCTGGGAGGGGTCCTGAACATGGAGGGTTCCTAGCCCTGTTGGACAGATAGCAACTCAATCTGAGACAGACACCAAGCCATACAGAATGAGGTTAACCCTTAGTTAACTTGGTCAGAGAAAGGAGTTAATAATTTGTCAAAATTTTAAATCGATATATTGGCTGCATGTAATGTTATTTTCTGAAATTTGACCTAAAAAACTAATCTTGCATGGTGGCCAGGAAGCATCATGAATCTTCTGGTGTGTACGCATGGAGATACAGTATCAAACACAGCTTTAGAGCTTAAACTGTGGGAGGATGAGCCTCAAATCCCAAATCAACCCTTAGCTCTCACCCCCTGAGATCTGAAAGGTTTGGATAGGAGTGAACAATCCTGTCAATTAAAGCTGAAACTCTTATTGTATGTTTTCCCTATCAATACTGTACTCTGAAGGTACAGTGAGTTCCTTGTGTAGAACTCTGTCCAGAAAGGAAGGAGAGCTGATCACTGCTAAAAGCCAGCAGGATGAGTTGAGACAACAGCAGAGGACAGGTTGGTTCAGCTACAGGCAATGTCCAGGAAGGTAGTGAAGGACAGGTTGGCCCAGCTAAAGGTATTGTCCAGGAAGGTAGTGAAGGACAGGTTGGTTCAGCTACAGACCATGTCCAGGAAGGTAGTGAAGGACAGGTTGGTGCAGATACAGGCCATGTCCAGGAAGGTAGTGAAGGACAGGTTGGTTCAGCTACAGACCATGTCCAGGAAGGTAGTGAAGGACAGGTTGGTGCAGATACAGGCCATGTCCAGGAAGGTAGTGAAGGACAGGTTGGTTCAGCTACAGGCAATGTCCAGGAAGGTAGTGAACGACAGGTTGGCCCAGCTAAAGGTATTGTCCAGGAAGGTAGTGAAGGACAGGTTGGCCCAGCTAAAGGTATTGTCCAGGAAGGTAGTGAAGGACAGGTTGGCCCAGCTAAAGGTATTGTCCAGGAAGGTATGAACATGCTTTGAGTGTGTATATTAGGCTATATAGCTCTCTATGTGAATCAAGACCTGGATCAAATATTTCTAAATATTTAAAAATACTCCAGGTGCTCATGATTTAGATTAACTGGCAGGCAGTTTGCACTTTTGGGAGACTTTGGTTGTTTCCATTGTGCCTACATCGAGGACACCTAAAGTCCTTTCAAATACACTGTGAATGTAGCTTTCTGGGGCTCCCGAGGGGTGCAGCGGTCTAAGGCACTGCATCTCAGTGCTAGAGGTGTCACTACAGACACCCTGGTTTGAATCCAGGCTGTATCACAACCGGCCATGATTGGGATTCCGTAGCGCGGCGCACAATTGGCCCAGCGTCATCTGGGTTTGGCCGGTGTAGGCCGTCATTGTAAATAAGAATTTGTTCTTAACTGACTTGCCTAGTTGAATAAAAGGTTAAAAAAACATCTGTGAACATCCTTTACTTTCAGTTCTCTTGTTTACGTGAAGGTGTGAGGGACTGGTGAGAATGCTGGAGGAGGAGAATGGAACTCGTGATCATCATCATCTGATAACTTTGTTTCTACTCTACACTTCCTCTTCATATTTTCACCTTCATGAACTATGATAGGTAAGGTACACTTCCAACTAAGATAAATAGTTTAATGTCCAAGCGAGAAAGTACCAATGTCCCATTTTATAGGCTCATTAAGACATTGTAAATAGATGAGTATTAAAACTGTCACCTGTTATATATCAAATCAAATATTATTTGTCACATACACATGGTTAGCAGATGTTAATGCGAGTGTAGCGAAATGCTTGTGCTTCTAGTTCCGACAATGCAGTAACAACCAACAAGTAATCTAGCTAACAAATCCAAAACTACCACCTTATAGACACAAGTGTAAGGGGATAAAGAATATGTACATAAAGATATGAGTGAGTGATGGTACAGAGCGGCATAGTCAAGATACAGTAGATGGTATTGAGTGCAGTATATACATATGAGATGAGTATATAAACAAAGTGGCATAGTTAAAGTGGCTAGTGATACATGTATTACATAAAGATGCAGTAGATGATATAGAGTGCAGTATATACGTATACATATGAGATGAATAATGTAGGGTATGTAAACATTATATTAGGTAGCATTGTTTAAAGTGGCTAGTGATATATTTGACATCATTTCCCATCAATTCCCATTATTAAAGTGGCTGGAGTTGAGTCAGTGTGTTGGCAGCAGCCACTCAATGTTAGTGGTGGCTGTTTAACAGTCTGGTGGCCTCGAGATAGAAGCTGTTTTTCAGTCTCTCGGTCCCAGCTTTGATGCACCTGTGAACAGGCAGTGGCTCGGGTGGTTGTTGTCCTTGATGATCTTTATGGCCTTCCTGTGACATTGGGTGGTGTAGGTGTCCTGGAGGACAGGTAGTTTGCTCCCGGTGATGCGTTGTGCAGACCTCACTACCCTCTGGAGAGCCTTACGGTTGTGGGCGGAGCAGTTGCCGTACCAGGCGGTGATACAGCCCGACAGGATGCTCTCGATTGTGCATCTGTAGAAGTTTGTGAGTGCTTTTGGTGACAAGCCGAATTTCTTAAGCCTCCTGAGGTTGAAGAGGCGCTGCTGCGCCTTCTTCACGATGCTATCTGTGTGGGTGGACCAATTCAGTTTGTCTGTGATGTGTACGCCGAGGAACTTAAAACTTACTACCCTCTCCACTACTGTTCCATCAATGTGGATAGGGGGTGTTCCCTCTGCTGTTTCCGGAAGTCCACAATCATCTCCTTAGTTTTGTTGACGTTGAGTGTGAGGTTATTTTCCTGACACCACACTCCGAGGGCCCTCACCTCCTCCCTGTAGGCCGTCTCGTCGTTGTTGGTAATCAAGCCTACCACTGTTGTGTCGTCCGCAAACTTGATGATTGAGTTGGAGGCGTGCGTGGCCACGCAGTCGTGGGTGAACAGGGAGTACAGGAGAGGGCTCAGAACGCACCCTTGTGGGGCCCCAGTGTTGAGGATCAGCGGGGTGGAAATGTTGTTGCCTACCCTCACCACCTGGAGGCGGCCCGTCAGGAAGTCCAGTACCCAGTTGCACAGGGCGGGGTCGAGACCCAGGGTCTCGAGCTTGATGACGAGCTTGGAGGGCACTATGGTGTTAAATGCCGAGCTGTAGTCGATGAACAGCATTCTCACATAGGTATTCCTCTTGTCCAGATGGGTTAGGGCAGTGTGCAGTGTGGTTGAGATTGCATCGTCTGTGGACCTATTTGGGCGGTAAGCAAATTGGAGTGGGTCTAGGGTGTCAGGTAGGGTGGAGGTGATATGGTCCTTGACTAGTCTCTCAAAGCACTTCATGATGACGGAAGTGAGTTCTACGGGGCGGTAGTCGTTTAGCTCAGTTACCTTAGCTTTCTTGGGAACAGGAACAATGGTGAAAAAGTTATTTAGTCTGCCTGGGAGCAAGACATCCTGGTCCGTGACTGGGCTGGTTTTCTTTTTGTAATCCGTGATTGACTGTAGACCCTGCCACATACCTCTTGTGTCTGAGCCGTTGAATTGAGATTCTACTTTGTCTCTATACTGACGCTTAGCTTGTTTGATTGCCTTGCGGAGGGAATAGTTACACTGTTTGTATTCGGTAATGTTTCCGGTCACCTTGCCCTGATTGAAAGCAGTGGTTCGGGCTTTCAGTTTCACGCGAATGCTGCCATCAATCCACGGTTTCTGGTTTGGGAATGTTTTAATCGTTGCTATGGGAACGACATCTTCAACGCACGTTCTAATGAACTCGCTCACCGAATCAATGTTGGTCAATGTTGTTGTCTGACGCAATACGAAACATATCCCAGTCCACGTGTTGGAAGCAGTCTTGGAGTGTGGAATCAGATTGGTCGGACCAGCGTTGAACAGACCTCAGCGCGGGAGCTTCTTGTTTTAGTTTCTGTCTGTAGGCAGGGATCAACAAAATGGAGTCGTGGTCAGCGAAGTGCTCTACATTATACTGTTTAGGCAGAGGTAAGGATATATTTCTAAAAAATGAATATTTTTGAAGCAAGCATCCTCCATGCATTTCAAATAATAAACACAGCAACTGTGCTTTGTTTTATCCAGTTCTTCACTCACAAGATGTACACCCATTACATTCCTTTACTATGTAACACAGAGATTTACAATAGTCTCAAATTTTCGTTGTCTTTTTTCTGTAGACAGATTTATTGGTGATGTTGAAGTCATTTTTTTACAAAATAAAAACTGTTAACTTAAACACTTTTGAGTAAAACCAGTTGATTTATAAAGTACCAGTCTAACTCAATATTTCTATAGCCTATGGGATACCTTCTAGAGCAGGTATTCCCAAACTGAGGTACGCATACCCCCAGGGGTGCGTATGTGCAATGCTGTCATTTTTAAATTCACATTTTCAAACAGTACATTAATATTTTCCAAAGGGGATATGCATTTGGGAGAGGTTTTTTTAATCGCCCGAGTAACCTTGTTTCACTGCCAAAAATAAAATTAAACCATCTCGTGTTCAGCGAAGTAACAACACAATGTCAAATACAGGTAGTGTAACAATTGTCGTTGTCAGGAGAAGGAGAGGAGGACCAAAGTGCAGCGTGGTACGTATCCATAATACTTTTAATCCAGAATGAATACACGGACAAATACAACAAAACGATAAACGAACAGTTATAACAGGTGCAACAAACGCGGCTCTGGCAGCTCCTGACTGACGGGCGGCTCTGGCAGCTCCTGACTGATGGGCAGCTCCTGACTGACAGGCGGCACTGGCAGCTCCTGTCTGACGGGCGGCTCTGGCAGCTCCTGACAGACGGGGGCTATGGCAGCTCCTGACAGACGGGCGGCTATGGCAGCTCCTGCAGCTCCTGACAGACGGGCGACTCTGCTAGCTCCTGACAGACGGGCAACTCTGGCAGCTCCTGACAGACGGGTGGCTCTGGCAGCTCCGGACAGGAAGGAGACTCTGGCAGCGCCGGACAGGCGGGAGCACCTGGAGAGAGGAGACGGAAAGACAGCCTGGTGCGTGGGTCTGCCACAGGACCCACCAGGCTGGGGAGACCTACAGGAGGCCTGGTGCGTGGAGGAGGCCCCAGATGGACCGGGCTGTGGGGGAGCACTGGAGCTCTGGTGCGCAGCCTTGGCACCACTCCTCCAGGCTGGATGGCCACTTTAGCCCGGACCCTCCAGAGTGCAGGCACAGGTTGAACCAGGCTGTGGGTGAGCACTGGAGATCTGGTGCATACCATACGCACCTCTCCCTTAGGCTCAATACCCACATTCGCCCGGTACGGGCAGAGCGCAGACATGGATGCACTGCACCCTCCCAGCTATAGCGCACCGGGCTATGAGCGCGTACTGGCGACACCGTGCGCTTAACCGCATAACACGGTGCCTGACCAGTACTGTGCTTCTTCCGGTAAGCACGGGGAGTTGGCTCAGGTCTATCTCCTGACTCCGCCGATCTCCCCGTGTGTCACCCTGCCTCTCGTGCCTGTTGCGCTGCCTTACCTCATATCGCCGCCGCTCAGCTTTCGCTGCCTCCAGTTCTTCCTTGGGTCGGCGATATTCCCCAGCCTGTGCCCAGGGTCCCTTGCCTTCCAGTATCTTCTCCCAAGTCCAGAACCCTCTGCCCCTGGTTACCACGCTGCTTGGTCCTTTCTTGGTGGTGGGTAGTTCTGTAACGATTGTCTTCCTCTTCTGATGAAAACAGAGACATAAAAAAAGGAACTAAGGCCAGGACGTGACAGGTAGCCTAGTCAAAGAATTGACATCCAATCACATTAACCGTTACTCTCTCACAGGAAACCTTCACTCTTGCACAGATATTTAGAAACGAAACATGACAGTTAGAAAAATAAACCACAGGAGTTTAAGTGAGATTAAAGATGATTTTAGAGTAGTAAAAGCAACAGATACCATTAATAAGAAGGGGCTAGAAGCGTCTTATATGGTGACCTACTGAGTGGCTAGGACAGGCAAGCCCCATACTATTGTGGAGGACTTAATTCTTCCTGCTGCCGCGGATATGGCTGGGACAATGCTGGGGGAAAAGGCCAAAAAAACTATACAAACAATGGTTTCAACAAACAACACTGTTTCACAACGCATCAGTGACATGGCAGGAGACGCTTTGAAACAATTACTGCTTTGCATACAAGCCAGTGAATTATATGCCTTACAGCTGGATGAGTCAACAGATGTGGCGGGCCTGGCACAGCTCCTGGTATATGTCCGTTACGTTTATGGGGGGTGAATTAAATAAAAAAATGTAACACTATGATCAGAGTACTTTTTAAACTCTGTAGAGTGGGACCATATGTTTTCCGGAATGGGCCAGAATGGGCACATTCTGTATAGGCTACAAGATTATGCCGGAGAAGAAGGTAGACGTTTTATGCTCCTCCAACCGATTGTGTTTTTTGTTTGTTTATTTGCATTGTTTGTAATTCCTCATTATGTTGCCGCTACCATCTCTTATAAACAAAAATAACTTCTAGACATCAGGACTGCAACTACTCACCACGGACTAGCATAATCCTTCTTTTCCTTTCACGACTCTGACGAGCCTGATGCTAAGGATATACTGGGAAGAGGGGCGGAGAAAGATGTCCCGAAGAGCGGGCTGCCTGCTGAGAATTCGTAGGCGATCAAATAAACCACCACTTCAATCCATTCTGCTCGTAAACGTGCAAGCTTTTGAGAATAAAATCGAAGAGCTACGCAGAAGATTACACTACCAACAGGACATTAAAAACTGTAACATTTTATGCTTCACAGAGTCGTGGCTGAACAACGACAATATCAACATACAGCTGGCTGGTTATACACTGTACCAGCAGGATAGAACAGAGGCGTCTGGTAAGACAAGGGGAGGCGGGCTATGTATTTTTGCAAATAACAGCTGGTGCACAATATTTAAGGTCTTGAGCTATTGCTCGCCTGAGGTAGAGTTTCTCATGATAAGCTGTAGACCACACTATCTACCTAGAGAGTTTTCACCTGTATTTTTCATAGCTGTGTACATACCACCACAGTCAGAGGCTGGCACTAAGACAACATTAAGTGAGCAGTATTCCACCATAAGCAAACAAGAAAACGCTCATCCAGAGGCTGTGCTCCTAGTAGCCGGGAACATTAATGCATGGAAACTTAAATCTGTTTTACCAAATTTCTATTAGCATGATAAATGTGCAACCAGAGGAAAAGAAAACGCTGGACCACCTATACTCCACACATAGCTCTCACTCACTCTCCATTTGGCAAATCTGACCATAATTCTATCCTCCTGATTCCTGCTTACAAGCAAAAATTAAAGCAGGCAGCACCAGTGACCAGATCAATAAAAAAGTGGTCAGATGAAGCAGATGCTAAGTTACAGGAATGTTTTGCTAGTACAGACTGGAATACGTTTTCCGTTATTCCTCAATTGACATTGAGGAGTACACCACATCAGTTAAGTGCATCGATGACGTCGTCCCCACAGTGACCGTACGTACATACCCCAACCAGAAGCCATTGATTACAGGCAGCGTCCACACTGAGCTAAAGGCTAGAGCTGCCGCTTTCAAGGAGCGGGACTCTAACCCGGAAGCTCAAAAGGAATCGTTCTACTCCAACCAACGAACCACATAAAAAGGCAAAGCGTCAATACAGGACTAAGATCAAATTGTACTACACCAGCTCTGATGCTCGTCGGATGTGGCAGGGCTTGCAAACCATTACAGACTACAAAGGGAAGCAAAGCCGAGAACTGCCCAGTGACACAAGCCTACCAAACGAGCTAAACCAGTTATATGATGGTTTCGGGGCAAATAACACTGAAACATGCATGAGACCACCAGCTGTTCTGGACGACTGTGTGATCACGTTCTCCGCAGCCAATGTGAGTAAGACCTATAAAACAAGTCAACATTCTCAATGACACATGGTCCAGACGGATTACCAGGACGTGTACTGCGAGCATGAGCTGACCAACTGGCAAGTGTCTTCACTGACATTTTCAACCTCTCCCTGTCCGAGTCTGTAATACCAACATGTTTTAAGCAGACCATCATTGTGCCTGTGCCCAAGAACACTAAGGTAACCTACGTAAATGACTCCCAACCCATGGCACTCACGTCTGTAGCAATGAAGTGCTTTGAAAGGTTGGTCATGGCTCACATTAACAGCTTCATCCCAGAAACCCTAGACCCACTCCTATTTGCATACTGCCCCAACAGATTCACAGATGATGTAATCTCTATTTCCCTCCACATTGCCCTTTCACACCTGGACAAAAGGAACACCTATGTGAGAATGCTATTCATTGACTACAGCTCAGCTTTCAACACCATAGTGCCCTCAAAGCTCATTGGATCCTGGACTTCCTGACGTGCCGTCCCTGAGGTTGTGAGGGTAGGATCCGCCACGTTGATCCTCAACACAGGGGCCCCTCAGGGGTACGTGCTCATCCCACTCCCGTACTCCCTGTTCACTCACGACTGCATAGCCAGGCACAACTCCAACACCATCATTTAATTTTGCTGATGACACAACAGTGGTAGGCCTGATCACCGACAATGACGAGACAGCCTATAGGGAGGAGGTCAGAGACCTGGCCGTGTGGTGCCAGGATAACAACATATCCTTCAACATGATCAAGACAAAGGAGATGATTGTGGACTACAGGAAAAAGAGGACCGAGCACGCCCGATTCTCATCGACAGGGCTGTTGTGGAGCAGTTTGAGAGCTTCAAGTTCCTTGGTGTCCACATCACCAACAAACTATAATGGTCCAAGCACACCAAGACAGTCATGAAGAGGGCACGACAAAATCTATTCCCCCTCAGGAGACTGAACAGATTTGGCATGGGTCCTCAGATCCTCAAAAGGTTCTACAGCTGCACCATCGAGAGCATCCTGGCTGCATCACTGCCTGGTAAGTCAATTGCTCACCCTCCAACCGCAAGGCACTACAGAGGGTAACGCGAACGACCCTTGCCTTTACAGAAAGCCAGTGTAGGGAGGCTAGCACTGGAGTAATATGATTACATGTTTTAGTTCTAGTCAAGATTCTAGCAGCCGTGTTTAGCACTAACTGAAGTTTATTTAGTGCTTTATCCGGGTAGCCGGAAAGTAGAGCATTGCAATAGTCTAACCTAGAAGTACCAAAAGCATGGATTAATTTTCCTGCATCATTTTTGGACAGAAAGTTTCAAATTTTTGCAATGTTACGTAGATGGAAAAAAGCTGTCCTTGAAACAGTCTTGATATGTTCGTCAAAAGAGAGATCAGGGTCCAGAGTAACGCTGAGGTCCTTCACAGTTTTATTTGAGACGACTGTACAACCATTAAGATTAATTATCAGATTCAACAGAAGATCTCTTTGTTTCTTGAGACCTAGAACAAGCGTCTCTGTTTTGTCAAAAGTTTGTAGCCATCCACTTCCTTATGTCTGAAACACAGGCTTCTAGCGAGGGCAATTTTGGGGCTTCACCATGTTTCATTGAAATGTGCAGCTGTGTGTCATCCGCATAGCAGTGGAAGTTAACATTATGTTTTTCAATGACATCCCCCAAGAGGTAAAATATATAGTGAAAACAATAGTGGTCCTAAAACGGAACCTTGAGGAACACCGAAATTTACAGTTGATTTGTCAGAGGACAAACCATTCAGAGACAAACTGATATCTTTCCGACAGATAAGATCTAAACCAGGCCAGAACTTGTCCATATAGGCCAATTTGGGTTTCCAATCTCTCCAAAATAATGTGGTGATCGATGGTATCAAAAGCAGCATTAAGGTCTAGGAGCACGAGGACAGATGCAGAGCCTCGGTCTGATGCCATTAAAAGGTAATTTACCACCTTCACAAGTGCAGTCTCAGTGCTATGATGGGGTCTAAAACCAGACTGAAGCATTTCGTATGCATTGTTTGTCTTCAGGAAGGCAGTGAGTTGCTGCGCAACAGCCTTTTCTAAAATCTTTGAGAGGAATGGAAGATTTGATATAGGCCGATAGTTTATATTTTCTGGGTCAAGGTTTGGCTTTTTCAAGAGAGGCTTTATTACTGCCACTTTTAGTGAGTTTGGTACACACCCGGTGGATAGAGAGCCATTTATTATGTTCAACATAGGAGGGCCAAGCACAGGAAGCAGGTCTTTCAGTAGTTTAGTTGGAATAGGGTCCAGTATGCAGCTTAAAGGTTTAGATGACACAATGATGAGAATAATAATGGCAAGAGATATAGTACTAAAACACTTGAGGGTCTCTCTTGATCCTAGGTCCTGGCAGAGTTGTGCAGACTCAGGACAACTGAGCTTTGAAGGAATATGCAGATTTAAAGAGGAGTCCGTAATTTGCTTTCTAATCACCACATGGGCCTTAACAAATAACACCAATTTGAATGCAGACACACCAAAAAGATCTACGTATCAAGCAGCTGCAAGTTGGGTGGGAAAAGTAATTACTCACGATGGTTGTCAAAATCAATTCTAGCACTACCATTAATTGCACCATATGAAGAACAGACTGTGGCAGATTTCTTCTGGATATGTGGAGGGAAAATATAAGGGGAACATTATAAGGGCAACACTACCAAAAGGATGGACAGGCCTTTGTGCAAGGGTTTATTTGATTCAACAGATAACTGTCACTGAATGGAATCCTAGTGATACTAAGCAACAAACTACAAAACATAGAGTAAGGAAAGAGTATAAGTCTGACCCCAAGGTATATTTAGATGCAATAGGACAATCTAGAGGAATCCCTGAGGAATACAAAGCAAGAGATGAGTTTAAGTCAGGATTTGAATCAATATTTCTGTGGATAGCACCAAACAAAAATCTAGAATGGATCAATTAAATTTACTATAACCAACAAAGATTAATTAATTATAAAGACTCTGCATTGACAGCTTTGGGAGGACAAGTAAAGGCCACAAGCAGAAGGCCACAAGCAGACTTGAATTAGGCTTTTAGCAGAAAAGGGTGTAGTTTGTTATGTTTGGAGATGAGTGCTGCACCTTCATCCCCAATAACACTGCCTCAGATGGTTCATTGACTAAGACAATGGGGATCGATGTTTGCAAAAATGGCAATCATGATAGGTGTAGCAATAGTGATGATGGGAGTGGCATTCTGTCATGTTTCACCTTTACTGAAATCTCTCCTGAAACAAACCACAGTAAAACAGAGGCTTGTCGTACGTATCAAGAACAACAACAATTGTTCAGTCTGAAATAGATGGTGAACTTCCTGACATATATCCAGTTCCGGACTGTCAAGGATAATGAGGATCCTGATCACAGGTTTCAACCGAATGTAGGAGCACATTGGCACCAACAGTGCCCTAAAAGAGGGTATTGTAAGTGGTGCTCAAAGGGATGGAAAGAAAGAGATGGACATTATCATCATATTGAACCATTGGATTGTGCAATGTGTCCAAGGGGTGATTGCCCATTGTGTTGTGATGAAGAGTGTGTTTAGTGAATATACATATATTCAGTATATTAATTGTTGAATGATATTATAAATGATGTTAGGCCTGCTGAGTATTTGTTTTGTCTAAACATGTATGTAATATAAGGTTTTTCCGCTTACAAGAGTCCACGGACCATGCCCTTAATCCTCTGACAGGTTTAATTCTTATGCTAAAATGGTTGTTGGAGAGGTGTCCGTGAGGGAGGGCCACATGTTTAGGTGTCATATTGAGAAGGATGTTATAAGGATTTGAGAGGTTGAGTTTGTTTTTATTGTATTCTACATAACTGAGAAAACCTCGGGCAAGGTAAAGCAATGCATGCACGTGCTTATACACAGTTTGTTAAAGGACAATTGGCTGGAGAAGGGATCTTTTACTTCTTTCTAGCAATATGTCAAATTTATTTCAATCAAATTTATTCATAAAGCCCTTCTTACATCAACTGATGCCACAAAGTGCTGTACAGAAACCCCCAAACAGCAAGCAATGCAGGTGTAGAAGGACGGTAGCTAGGAAAATCTCCCTAGAAAGGCTAGGACCTAGGAAGAAACCTAGAGAGGAACCAGGCTATGAGGTGTGGCCAGTCCTCCTCTGGCTGTGCTGGGTGGAGATTATAACAGAACATGGCCAAGATTTTCAAATGTTCATAGATGACCAGCAGGGTCAAATAATAATCACAGTGGTTGTCGAGGGTGCAACAAGTCAGCACCTCAGGAGTAAATGTGAAAGGAGATGTTTGGTCCTGATTCCCCAGTATGGATGAGGAAGAGGAGCAATTGTTGATACGGAGAAAGGGAGGCAGATTGCCTCCATAGCAATACATACAGAAGGTGCTTTTCCTTCTCACTTGTACTGGATCAAATTTAAGGGTTGGGACTTTGTAAGTCCCAAAGAGGGGATTATATGGGTGTTTTCTGTTAAGAGAATGTGTTTATTGTTTAAGGCTGAAAAAGCACGAAAGAGAGTAAGCAAAGGCACCATGTGTAATCCTGGGATTGAGTGTATTTATTGGTATAATCTTATAATTGCCTACAGTTATCTGTGCTTAATCCTATAATGGCCCATAGTAATATTATAGACCAATAATGGCATGTAGCAATCTTATAATTGCCTATAGTAATCTGTATTTATTATTTTTTTGGAAATAATGTGTCACGGCTGTTGGAAGGAGAGGACCAAGGTGCAGTGTGGTGAGCGTACATTTTCTTTAATAAATTAAAATGCAGCCAAACAAAACAATAAACACTACAAAACCAAACCGTGAAGCTCAAAGGGTATGTGCCCTAAACAAAGTCAACTTCCCACAAACACAGGTGGGAAAAAAAAGGGTACCTAAGTATGGTTCCCAATCAGAGACAACGATAGACAGCTGCCCCTGATTGAGAACCATACCCAGCCAAACAAAGAAATAGAAAACATAGAACACAAAACCTAGAATGCCCACCCGAACTCACGCCCTGACCAAACCAAAATAGAGACATAAAAAGGATCTAAGGTCAGGGCGTGACATAATGTACAGGCGCACCACCAATATAATTGATCCAAGGAACTAGAGGGGAGGGAAATCACGCCTAGAGGAAAGAACTTAGATTTGGAAACAATGGTGCAGTAAAGCCGAGGCGATATGGTTATTAGCATAAAGTGGAGGGACTATGAAACTTGAATAAGCATGAAACTGTATAAAAGGAGTGGAATGAGACTGAGTCCGGCAGTTGATCCATGGACTAGCTCGGTTTGTTACTTTGTAATAAAGTCCATTTGAATTTACAGGCTCCGGTAATCTGAATGATATTATTGAACAAATATTTCCATGACAATACTCAACTAGTCTAAAGAAGGCCAATTTTATTGCTTCTTTAATCATCACAAAAGTTTTCATCAGTGTTAACATAATTGCAAAAGGGTTTTCTAATGATCAATTAACCTTTTAAAATGATAACCTTGGATTAGCTAACACAGTGTGCCATTGGAACACAGGGGTGATTGCTGCTGATAATGGCTCTCTGTACGCCTATGTAGATATTCAATAAAAAAATCAGCCGTTTCCAGCTACAACTGTCACGGATCCCCCGGTACTGATGCTCATTCTGTTCACCAGTTCCGGAGGTCTACGTCACCAGCTTTCTAGGCTTCACTGAACGGGATTCATTATCATCAACCCCAGACTGTCTTGTCTGATTACACACACACCTGGTTCCCATTTCCTCTAATTGGTATGTTACAGAACCAAGATTGCGCCGAAGAACATGGCTGACGTTTCACATTCTCCCAACCAATTGTGCTATTTTTTTTAAAGCGTTTTGTGTAACTTAGTTTTTACTTATTGTGTAGATAATGTTACTGCTACCGTCTCTTATGACCGAAAATAACTTCTGGACATCAGAAAACGATTACTCACCGCAGACTGGAAGAAACTTTTTCCTTTAACGAGTCTGAGGAGAAGGATATCCTGCTTTCACTAGAACAGGCCCAGATCCACGCCTTTTGCGTGAAAAAAGATGCCGGAAAAGGGGTCGCAGATCGTGTATCCTTCTGAAAATCCGGAGGCGAGCGAGTAAACTCGCACTGCCTTCCATTCCTCTCGCTAACTTGCAATCATTGGTCAATAAAATGGATAAGATTATCCTACCAATGGGACATTAAAAACAGACATTAATAACATCTTATGTTTCACAGAGATGTGGCTGAACGAAGATACGGACAACATAGAGCTAGCGGAATTTTCCATGCACCGCAGAACAGAGACGCTACCTCTAGTAAGACGAGGGGTGGGGATGTGTGTATGTTTTTCAATAAGAGCTGGTGCGCAATGTCTAATATTAAAGAAGTCTCAAGGTATTGCTCCCTGAGGTAGAGTACCTTGTAATAAGATGTTGACCGCACTACCTACCAAGAGAGTTCTCATCTGTATTATTCGTAGCAGTCTATTTACCACCACAAAACAAAGCTGGCACCAAGACCGCTCTCAACCAACACTATAAAGACATAAGCAAAGAAGAAAATGCACACACAGAAGAGTTGCTCCTAGTGGCCGAGGACTTTAATGCAGGCAAACTTAAATCACTTTTACCAAATTCTTACCAGCATGTCACATGTGCAACCAGGGAAAAGAAAATCCTAGACTACTTTTACTCCACACACAGATATGCATACAAAGCTCTCCCTTGCCCTCCATTTGGCAAATCCGATCATAATTCTATCCTCCTGATTCCTCCTTACAAGCAAAAACTAACAGGAAGTACCAGTGACTCGCTCAATACGGAAGTGGTTAGATGACGCGAATGCTACACTACAGGACTGTTTTGCTAGCACAGACTGGTATATGTTCCGGGATTCATCCAATGGCATTGAGTAGTGCACCAACTCAGTCATCGGCTTCATCAATAAGAGCATCGTTGACGTTGTAGCGGTATTTATTAGAGAGGGGTAAAGAAAGATTTTGTTTGGGCGCCAGGCAGGTATTAACGATGCCGAAAGGAAAAGAGTAGAATAGAGAGAGTACCACTACCAGACCCACACACATCAGCAGAAGAGACTGCCTAGAGTGTAGCCTGTTTACCAGATAGCCAGTGGAGAGAAAAAAGAATACACCCCATATAAAACCCACATCACAGCACAGGGGTAACCCCAACAATAATACATCATACAATAATAATAATACTAATAATGGCAGAGCAATTTAACAGCAACTTCATACAAGAAAGAACCCAGTCATCAGAGGATTTGCAATAATATGTATTATCGTCCAGTGGAGGAGTGCAGTGGGTATGAATGTGGGGGTGTTCATAGACACAACAAAGGCCTTAAAAATGTCCACAATCTTCTCGGCCACATGTCATTAGTACACCTCAATACAGTTCACATAACAATACACAACTTGCAAGCAACCTCCCTTTTAACTAAAATGTCCAAATACTTCTGGCAGGGCAATAATAGTCCAGCTCTAATGAACTTCAATGGGAAGTGCATTGGAAAAATAGATAGGTAAAGCACTCGAACGAGAGGGAAGAGAAAGAGAACAAGAGAGATCTTAGCTGTGGTCTTCAGGCTGCAGGTGTACTGTCTGACTGTCCGATGGTTTGTTGGTTTGTATGTTAAAGCTTCGCAACAATGTTGCTACTAATCCATGCGATCCATAACGGGCGCGGTCCCAAACGAAAACAACCACGGCCTAGAGCGATTACACCGATGATTGAGTTAAATACTTTGTAAACTACACACGCTGAAAACAAACAAAACTTCTACAGCACACACAAACAAACTGTCGCGCCACCAAAGAGCTCCTCCCCAAAGAGCTGAACGAGCTCTTTTTATTTCCCCCTTCCTTACTGCTCATGTGCTCTTAAAGTGGCAGTGCACGGTGAAGGCTCCCTGCAGATTTCGCCACAACGGCGTCCCCACAGCGACTGTACGTACATATCCCAACCAGAAGCCATGGATTGCAGGCAACATCCGCATCAAGCTAAAGGCTAGAGCTGTCACTTTCAAGGAGCAGGAGACTAATTCGGACGCCAATAAGAAATCCCGCTATGCCCTCAGACGAACCATCAAACAAGCAAAGCGTCAACACAGGATTAAGATTGAATCCTACTACACCGGCTCTGACGCTCGTCGGATGTGGCAGGGCTTGAAAAGTATTACGGACTGCAAAGGGAAACCCAGACGCGAGCTGCTCAGTGATGCGAGCCTACCAGATGAGCTAAATGCCTTAATGCTCACTTCGAGGCCAGCAACACTGAAGCATGCACGAGAGCACCAGCTGTTCTGGATGACCGTGTGATGATGCTTTCAGTAACCGATGTGAACAAAACCTTTAAACAGGTCAACATTCACAAAGCCGCCGGGCCAGACAGATTACCAGGACGTGTACTCAAAGCATGCGCGGACCAACTGTCAAGTGTCTTCACTGACATTTTCAACCTCTCCCTGACCGAGTCTGTAATACCTATATGTTTCAAGCAGACCACCGTAGTCCCTGTGTCCAAGGAAGCGAAGGTAACCTGCCAAAATAATTATCGCCCCGTGCCACTCACGTCGGTAGCCATGAAATGCTTTGAAAGGCTGGTCATGGCTCACATCAACAGCATCCTCCCGGACACCCTAGACCCACTCCACCCGCATACCACCCCAACAGACCCACAAATGCCGCAATCTCAATCGCACTCCACACTGCCCTTTCTCACCTGGACAAAAGGAACACCCTATGTGAGAATGCTGTTCATTGACTACAGCTCAGCGTTCAACACCATAGTGCCCACGATGCTCATCATTAAGCTAAGGACTCTGGGACTAAACACCTCCCTCTGCAACTGGATCCTGGAGTACCTGATGGGCCACCCCCAGGTGGTAAGAGTAGGCAACAACACGTCTGCCACGCTGATCCTTAAGACTGGGGGCCCTCAGGGGTGTGTACTTAGACCCCTCCTGTATTCCCTGTTCACCCACAACTGCGTGGCCAAAAACGACCCCAACAACATCATTAAGTTTGCTGTTGACACAACAGTGGTAGACGTGATCACCGTCAACGATGAGACAGTCTATAGGGAGAAGGTCAGAGAACTGGCAGTGTTGTGCCAGGACAACAAGCTCTCCCTCAATGTGAGATCCTTAGCTGATCGTGGACTACAGGAAAAGGCGGGCCAAACAGGCCCCCATTAACATCAACAGGTCTGTAGTGGAGTCGATCGAGAGTTTCAAGTTTCTTGGTTTACACATCAAGATCAGATCAGGATCAGATATGGCCCAGACCAGACCAGACCATATATGGCTCAGCCCAGACACATCTTGATCGTCTACCTTGCCTCATCTACACAGATTCTGCTTACGTTCTGTTTTTTACATGTCCAATGGTCAATTCGATGTTGGTCCAGCTTTGTACACTCACATGGGCTTCAGCCTTCACTCTGCTTACACATGTCTAATATTTAAACTTATATTGATTCTTCTTTCTACTTCAAAGAGAACAGTATAGGTACTGAGAATCATCAGATGATGGAAAATCTCCAACACTTCGCCCCCACCTACATGTACAGATTAACTGAACTAGCCTGTTCCCCGCACACTGACTCGGTACTGGTGTCCCCTGTATATAGCCTCATTATTGTTATTCTTATTGTGTTACTTTTATTATTACTTTTTCTTTTAGTCTACTTGGTAAATATTTTCTTCTTCTTGAACTGCACTGTTGGTTAAGGGCTTGTAAGTAAACATTTCACGGTAAAGTCTACACTTGTTGTATTCGGCACATGTGACAAATAACATTTGATTTGATTTGATATATGTAGCCTCTGTCCCCTCTGTCTTTGTCGGTTATTGTTCCCATGACCGTTGGTGGTGTAGTACCTATGCGTTGGTGCAGCTGTTATGCTGCGTGCTTTATATATTGTGTATTACGGGTATCGCCCCGTGTGGTTCAACAAGGTTTACACTCGCTCTTTTGTTTGGGTACAGCCCAAACAAAAGACATTAACAATGTCTACACTGTATTTCTGATCAATTTCATGTTATTTTAATAGACAAAAAAATGCATTTCTTTCAAAAACAAGGACATTTCTAAGTGACCCCAAACTTTTGAACAGTAGTGTATATTCACAAATTGAATGGGAGGTGGGGTGAATAATACATTATTTAAGTGATTGATAGTTTGTATTCAGCAGTCATAAAATAATTCCTCGTTTACGTTGATGAACTACTAAAGAAATGATTTCGCCAGACAGCAAAGGCAGCATCTCTATAGACGACTTGGAATTAAATAAATTCACAGAAAAAGACACAGAAAACTGAAACTGGAACAAGGGATATAAAAAAATCTTCCTACAAACATTTGAAATGATAAACACAGCAAGTGAACATTAATACTGTATTTAATCATATCTTGTACAGTACAGTTGAATGGTGTTCTAAAACCTCATATAGAAACCGAAAGTATTTCTCCTTAACCTCATATAGAAACAGAAAGTATTTCCCCAATTTCTGGAAAAATGATGCTCCAATTTCCCAAAACACTCATATAGAAACCGAAAGTCTATGGGTAGTACACTCAGAAACAAATGTGGTTTGAAGATCAACTCCCTGTGGGCGGGGTTTCAGATGTCATTGGGCTATACATTATAGCTAGACCTAGCATCACTGCTCATTTTAAATCAAGAGACTGATCGAATTTCTATAAGCTCCTACTCACTTCTTTGCTACGGACACCTGCTCTGCAATTATGCTGGACAAGGAGTTAGTTTGTGAAGCTCTATCTGCACTCTCAGGGAAGTGTATAAAGCATGGAATCAATCCAAATATGTCTCTTCTCGACTTTCACAACAGATTCTTCTTAGCACATCATTATTCTGATGTCGAAGAAGAGTTCTTCATAGATGTAGAAGAGTTCTTTGACCATCGGTTTGACTACGACTTCACCAATATGACTAAATCGCCCAAGTGCATGCGGGGAGATGAGCCATACCAACGTCCATTGGGGTGGTATCGAATGGCTGTGAAGGTTCTGGATAAATACCCGGATAAGAATTGGCTGGGCCCAAGTGGATGGAGAAGTGAGTCTGCACCGGGTGAGTGGCCTGTCTCCTTCCATGGAACCAGTAAAGATGGAGCCAAAGGCATCATCAGCTCTCACTACGAAGCGGGAAAAAGGATGCTGTTTGGAAGAGGAATCTACTCAACCCCAGTTTTAAGTATTGCCAGTGACTTTTCTACTATTTTTAAATCAAAGACGAATGAGAAAAGCTACAGAGTGGTAATGCAGAACAGGATCAATCCAAAGGACAGAGAGAAATGTAACCGGAATGAATACTGGCTAGTTCGTGTTCCAGAAAATACATCGAAGAGGAAGAGAAGAGGATAGTGGAGCGCTCCATTCGCCCATACGGCATCCTGATTAAAGAGGTGGAATAGGATTCTGGGGAAGATAAACGCTCCCTCTTGAGTTAAATGTCTCAGCATCATCCAGATTATTTTAAGTAATACGATTTCAATAATCGAATATTTACTCAAATCATCATGTGTTCATTTGTTGTATTATTTACTTTACATATGAAGATATTTATAACAGTATGAAATAAAGTTTCACTAAATTCTCAACCTGTGCCACACCTTACATTTGCTTTATTCGCTTTATTCGCTTTATTCTCCCCTACGGCTTTCTGAGTCAAGAGGGGAAATATAATTCTGAGGAAGATTAATGGTGCAATATCTGTTATGACGAACATTACAAGGCAACCCCTGCGCTCACTTTGAGTTAAATGTCTCAGCATCATTTTTTAATTTTTTAATTTAATTAGGCAAGTCAGTTAAGAACAAATAGTTATTTTCAATGATGGCCTAGGAACAGTGGGTTGACTGCCTTGTTCAGGGGCAGAACGACAGAAATGTACCTTGTCAGCTAGGGGATACCTGCCGCACCCTGATAATCATGATTTTATTTTAAGTAATACGATTTGAACAATCTAATGTTTACTCAAATCATTAATTTTGATATGATTATTTTCAGTACCTATGAATAGACTTAAAACACTATGAAATAAAGTTTCACCAAATGCTCAACCTGTGACACGCCTTAAATTCCATCCCAACCTCATATTAAATTCGTCCATATGTACATAATGTTTTTCAGCAGATTTCGTGCGTTTTGTGCATTTTTTGTGTGGTTTAATTCGTGAGATATTTAATTTAATGACCCTTGCTCCCTTCTGTCTCAAGGTAGACTTTGTTCTGATTCTTGTGATTCTTGTGATTTTGCTATTGTAAATGTTTGTAGGCCGATGTAGCCAAATTGTATCTATGATCGTATGCTATTCATTTATGTTTTTTGTATGCTATTTTAATTAACTAATGATATCAGGCCTCACCCGGCCATGATCACAGACACCTGTGTGTGTCCTTTGACTCTATATAAATTCATTGGGGCGGCAGGGTAGCCTAGTGTTTAGAACGTTAGACTAATAACCGAAAGGTTGCAAGTTCAAATCCCGAGCTTACAAGGTTCTGCCTCTGAACAGACAGTTAACTCACTGTTCCTAGGCAGTCAATGAAAATAAGCATTTGTTCTAAATTAACTGACTTGCCAAGTCAAATAAAGGTAAAAAGAAAAATCAACTTGCAGTGTTACCCTTATGAAGACAGCTTGTCTGTCGAAACGTTGGATATTAGGTTATTCTGAGCTCTCGCCCTATGTGAGAATGCTGTTCATTGACTACAGCTCAGCGTTCAACACCATAGTGCCCACAAAGCTCATCACTAAGCTAAGGACTCTGGGACTAAACACCTCCCTCTGCAACTGGATCCTGGAGTACCTGGCGGGTTACCCCAGGTGGTAAGAGTAGGCAACAAAACGTCTGCCACGCTGATCCTTAAGACTGGGGCCCCACAGGGGTGTGTACTTAGACCCCTCCTGTATTCCCTGTTCACCCACGACTGCGTGGCCAAACACGACTCCAACACCATCATTAACACCAGACACATCTTGATCGTCTACCTTGCCTCATCTACACAGATCCAAGATGGCGTAGCAGTCAGACGTCTTGTCGTGTCGTGTCCCTTGTATATATCGTTTTTTAAACATATTTTTTTCTTCGCATATCTTTTAAAACATTTTTCTGAACCTCAACTTCTAAATACTCTCCTGCAACCCGCCTCACCCAATGTAGCGCGGATCTCCTTTTTTTTCTAAAGTATTTATATTTACGTCGGATCCGGAATCCCTCAACTGAAGCTAGCCAGCTAACTACCAGCTATTCAGTCAGCAAACCATTGCTAGTGGTCATCGGCTAACCGGTCATCAGCTAACCTTTAGCTCGGAAAAGCTCTCGCCAGTTTGAACAACGCGACTCTAACCAGAGCATAACGGACCTATTATTTTTTATCCCCGGATTCCCACCGGATTCCCACCGCAAACGGAACATTTTCAGCTGGATCTTCACAACTAGCTAACTAGCTAACCGCAACCCCGGATGATTACTCCTGGCTAGCGTTTCCACCCACTTAGCTTGAAGCTATCCCGGCCAGAGCTCCTGTGCTACCACCGAAGCATACTCCTGGGCTACAATATCCGGACCCAAAACCGGTCTATTGATGTCACCGCATGAAGAGGCATAAACAGACCCCATCGCGACGTCCCCCAAAGGCTAACTTTCTAGCCCTTGCTATCTGCTTGCTTGCTAATTCGGCCTGCTAACAGCTAGCTTGTTTAGACCCGGTCCGCTAACTGCTACCTTGTTTAGCCCCAGCCTACTAATCAAATTTATTTATATAGCCCTTCGTACATCAGCTGATATCTCAAAGTGCTGTACAGAAACCCAGCCTAAAACCCCAAACAGCAAGCAATGCAGGTGTAGAAGCACAGGTTAGAAGTACTAACTGTTAGCTTGTTAGCACGGGCCTGCTAACTGTCTGAATCGCCACGTCCCAAACACTCACTGGACCCACATTTACTTTCATTCTCTTTTCGAATTTTAATTCGATTATACCTTCCGGTAACCTGCCTCACCCAATGTGATACGGAATCGCTATTATTTTTAATTTTTAGAACACATTCAAGAACCTCCAGAAGCTAACCAGCTAACTAGCTACAAGCTATTTAGTCATTGTTAGCCACTGCTAGCGGCTTTTACCTTCTGCACAGCCAGCCAGTTTTTTTAAACCTGGATAATACTCGCCAGTCTAGCTTCCCTGCCCCATCCACCGCTGCCCCCTGGACACTGATCACTTGGCTAAATAGCTGATGCATGCTGGACTGTCCATTAATCACAGTACTCCATTCTGCTTGTTTATGTTTTATCTGTCGGCCCCAGTCGCACTCAGGCTCTGTGTGTAGTTAATCTGACCCTCCCTGCCTAGTCAATGCCATTTTACCTGCTGTTGTTGTGCTAGCTGATTAGCTGTTGTTGTCTCACCTACTGTTTTAGCTAGCTCTCCCAATTCAACACCTGTGATTACTGTATGCCTCGCTGTATGTCTCTCTCAAATGTCAATATGCCTTGTATACTGTTGTTCAGGTTAGTTATCATTGTTTTAGTTTACAATGGAGCCCCTAGTTCCACTCTTCATACCCCTGATACCTCCTTTGTCCCACCTCCCACACATGCGGTGACCTCACCCATTACAACCAGCATGTCCAGAGATACAACCTCTCTCATCATCACCCAGTGCCAGGGCTTACCTCCGCTGTACCCGCACCCCACCATACCCCTGTCTGCGCATTATGCCCTGAATATATTCTACCATGCCCAGAAATCTGCTCCTTTTATTCTCTGTCCCCAACGCTCTAGGCGACCAGTTTTGATAGCCTTTAGCCGCACCCTCATACTACTCCTCCTCTGTTCCGCGGGTGATGTGGAGGTAAACCCAGGCCCTGCATGTCCCCAGGCACCCTCATTTGTTGACTTCTGTGATCGAAAAAGCCTTGGTTTCATTCATGTCAACATCAGAAGCCTCCTCCCTAAGTTTGTTTTACTCACTGCTTTAGCACACTCTGCTAACCCTGATGTCCTTGCCGTGTCTGAATCCTGGCTCAGGAAGGCCACCAAAAATTCTGAGATTTCCATACCCAACTATAACATTTTCCGTCAAGATAGAACTGCCAAAGGGGGAGGAGTTGCAATCTACTGCAGAGATAGCCTGCAAAGTAATGTCATACTTTCCAGGTCCATACCCAAACATTTCGAACTACTAATTAAAAAAATTAGGTGATAAAATAAAGAAAAAAATAAAGAAAAGAAAAAATATTCTGCTTACGTTCTGTTTTTTCAATGTCCAATGATGTTGGTCCAGCTTTGTACACTCACATGGGCTTCAGCCTTCACTCTGCTTACACATGTCTAATATTTAAACTTATATCGATTCTTCTTTCTACTTCAAAGAGAACTGTATAGGTACTGAGAATCATCAGATGATGGAAAATCTCCAACACTTTGCCCCCACCTACATGTACAGATTAACTCAACTAGCCTGTTCCCCCGCACACTGACTCGGTACTGGTGTCCCCTGTATATAGCCTCATTATTGTTATTCTTATTGTGTTACTTTTATTATTACTTTTTATTTTAGTCTACTTGGTAAATATTTTCTTCTTCTTGAACTGCACTGTTGGTTAAGGGCTTGTAAGTAAGCATTTCACGGTAATGTCTACACTTGTTGTATTCGGCACATGTGACAAATAAAATTTGATTTGATTTGATATATGTAGCCTCTGTCCCCTCTGTCTTTGTCGGTTATTGTTCCCATGACCGTTGGTGGTGTGAGTACCTATGCGTTGGTGCAGCTGTTATGCTGCGTGCTTTATATATTGTGTATTACGGGTATCGCCCGCCATTTTGACACAACTTTGGAAGTATACTTGGGGTCATTGTCCATGTGGAAGACCCATTTGCGACCAAGCTTTAACTTCCTGACTGATGTTTTGAGATGTTGCTTCAATATATCCACATAATTTTCCATCCTCATGATGACATCTATTTTGTGAAGTGCACCAGTCCCTCCTGCAGCAAAGCACCCCCACAACATGATGCTGCCACCCCGTGCTTCACGGTTGGGATGGTGTTCTTCGGTCATTATGGCCAAACAGTTCTATTTTTGTTTCATCAGAACCAGAGGACATTTCTCCAAAAAGTATGATCTTTGTCCCCATGTGCAGTTGCAAACAGTAGTCTGGCTTTTTGTGGCGGTTTTGGAGCTGTGGCTTCTTCCTTGTTGAGCGGCCTTTCAGGTTATGTTGATATAGGACTTGTTTTACTGTGGATATACTTTTGTACCTGTTTCCTCCAGCATCTTCACAAGGTCCTTTGCTGTTATTCTGGGATTGAGTTGCACTTTTCACACAAAAGTACGTTCATCTCTAGGAGACAGGATGCATCTCCTTCCTGAGCGGTATGACGGCTGCGTGGTCCCATGGTGTTTATACTTGCTTACTATTGTTTGTACAGATGAACATGGTCCCTTCAAGTGTTTGGAAATTGCTCCCAAGGATGAACCAGACTTGTGGAGGTCTACATTTTTTCTGAGGTCTTGGCTGATTTCTTTTGATTTTCCCATGATGTCAAGCAAAAATGCACTGAGTTTGAATGTAGTCCTTGAAATACATCCACAGGTACACCTCCAATTGACTCAAATTATGTCAATTAACCTATCAGAAGTTTCTAAAGCCATGACATCATTTTCTGGAATTTTCCAAGCTGTTTAAAGGCACAGTCAACTTAGAGTATGTAAACTTCTGACCCACTGGAATTGTGATACAGTAAATTATAAATGAAATAGTCTGTCTGTAAACAATTGTTGGAAAAATTACTTGTGTCATGCACAAAGTAGATGTCCTGACCGACTTTCCAATACTATAGTTTGTTAACAAGAAATTTGTGGAGTGGTTGAAAAACGAGTTTTAATGACTCCAACCTAAGTGTATGTTAACTTCCGACTTCAACTGTATGTAGCAGCCATAGAGAGAGAACGTGTTTCATCTCTATGATGGCTGTCTCATAGAAAAACTATATTCTTTGAGATGGAACGTTAAAACCTTCTATGTAATAACCAGAGATATTGTAAACTATATTATGAAAATAAAAAACATAACTTTTTTTCTCTCATTTGATCTTGGTAAAAGTACTGGTCTTCTAATATCTAAATTATTATTAAGATAGAAGTCGCCTATCACTGCTTTCTACAATACTATGCTACTGTACTTTCTTGACATTCCAAAAATGCACTTAGTAAACATTTCTTTGATGGTGGTTTATGTAATATTATGTAAGTCTGCTCCTGTGAAGGACTTGCTGGACCCCTCCACACTCCCAGGAAAACCAGGTACCCAGACTTACCAGAGATGGTCTATAATGTTGAAACGGTCTGTAGCAGCATCACAGACTGTCAAACTCAACCTTTCTTGTCTGGTGGGAACCCCACTTTGAATTCAGTTCATAAACTGTGACTTACATTTTTAATTCACATTTAATCACTCTTAGTTGATAATAAATAATGCTTTGTTTTACAGGCCGAAATGACCAGGAATCCAGTCAACGGTCAGAGAGAGAAGATCCACCTGCCTTTAGTTGAGCAGATCCTTCTAGATCTACTAGAGACCATTTAAAGTGTCTACAGGGAGGTTTTCAGACTGGGCCACACCAATCTGTATAACATGATGAACCTTCTCATGTAGTAGGGTCATGTACCATGGTACCTTACCCCCTGTGTCCTCAGCCATGGTGGTACTGGTGAAGTTAGACTTGTTCTGATGACCCTCTCTAGCTGATCCTGGCTAAACCTGCCATTTCCTTTTGTGGAGCCATTCACCTGCAGGCTTCAGTTACATGCAAGAAACATTCAATAACTTTCACTTTATTCACATATTATTTTATTTTTAACCAAACTGTTTGTTTTACTTCTCCGGCACTAAACAAATGTTTATTTCAATGTTTTGTTTTGACATGTTATTACCTATGGGGATATGCTTTATTAATGGAAATTGGAAGGGTTACATTCATTATCATACATTCAGTAAGCTAGCGACATGAGAAAGCCTGTCACCTTACACTGGAGGAAGGGGGCAGATTTAGGGATGACTTTGGGATGATCTGCTGATGCTCTGGCATATGGACACTTCTGATTGTTCTCGGTTGTTAGCACAATGTTTGGCTCAGTGGGGTGTGGACCATATTGGAGGTTGACTGTAGTTGTAGTATTGTAACCCCTCTTTTTAAAGGAGCAGAACATAATGATGTTAGGTGAGGAAATCACTCATCTGTCAGTTTAAAGAGGTGAAGAAAGACCAAGAGATCTCTGTGCTTCAGGAGGAGCTGACAGAACTGACCATTTGTCATAATGAGGATGTGGTCAGAGGTCAGGTAGGAAGTTTGCACTTCTCTGTACTGTATATTTCAGAGTTCTGTGAGAGTATTGTAGATTATGTACTGAATAACAAGTTGTGACATGTGTTAATTTGGTAAGGTTTGATGGGTATACAGCTATTTACTGATTACCACAGCATTGTTCTAACTTTAAGTGTCATCTATCCCTCTATTCCTGACACTAACTACAGTGTAAAAGAGCTATAACTTTAACAGTGCCATCTATCCCTCTACCTTTGAACCATAAAGGTGGACTAACATTTCAACTAAAACAAAATAAAATGAAAAAGAAACAAAAAACAAAGTAAAACCTTGAAACTTCAGTTTAAAAGACTGTTCAAACTAAAACTGATACCAGAACCAACAGAGATCTAGAATTAGACTGTTCAAACTATAACTGACACCAGAACCAACAGAGCACAACACACATCTATAATTAAATATAAAAACCTGTCAAACTAAAGTGAAACTAATGAAAAGCCACATTTATATAAAAAAATAGTGAAAATGCGGCGCTGAAGTAACCTTGGTCACCTCATACTTTTCTGTGTGTTTCTTTGTATTAAAGGTGGAGTTGATAGTGCCGTCTAGCAGAGGAGGTCAGGAATCAGAGGGAGCTGGAGAAGGACGTGCAGGAGAAGAGCCAGCATACAGCCAGGATAGAAGAGAAGATCCACAGGCTGAGAGAGGCCAGCTCTGGATGGGGTCCTGAACATGGAGGGTTCCTAGCCCTTTTGGACAGAGAAGCAACTCAATTTGAGACCAAACACCAAGCCATACAGCATGAGGTTAACTCTTAGTTAACTTGGTCAGAGTTAACAATTAATAATTTGTTATCATTTGAAAATGATATACAGGCTGCATGTAATGTTATGTTCATAAATTTGACCTAAAACTAATCTAATCTTGCATGGTGGCCATGTCTGTGTCATGGAATATGGCCACAAGCAGAGATCTTCAGATATACAGATAATGCTCTGGATAGTGAGGAGGAAGACAATAGAGTATCACTTACTGAACAGATGAGAGAAGTGGAGAGAACCAACGAACCACTGATGAGGGAGTTAGAGGAGGCCAGGAATTATCATGTGATCTCTTTTACTGTGTTCACATGGAGATACAGTATCAAACACAGCTTTCGAGTCTAAACTGGGGGAGGATGAGCCTCAAATCCCAAATCAACCCTTAGCTCTCACCCCTGAGATCTGAAAGGTTTGGATAAGTGTGAACAGTCCTGTCAATTAAAGCTGAAGCTCTTATTGTATGTTTTCCCAATCAATACTGTACTCTGAAGGTACAGTGAGTTCCTTGTGTAGAACTCTGTCCATAAAGGAAGGAGAGCTGATCACTGCTAAAGGCCAGCAGGATGAGTTGAGGCAGCAGCAGAGGACAGGTTGGTCCAGCTATAGGTCATGTCCAGGAAGGTAGTGAAGGATAGGTTGTTCCAGCTACAGGCCATGTCCAGGAAGGTAGTGAAGGATAGGTTGTTCCAGCTACAGGCCATGTCCAGGAAGGTAGTGAAGGATAGGTTGTTCCAGCTACAGGCCATGTCCAGGAAGGTAGTGAAGGACAGGTTGTTCCAGCTACAGGTCATGTCCAGGAAGGTAGTGAAGGATAGGTTTGTCCAGCTAAAGGTATTGTCTAGGAAGGTATGAACATGCTTTGAGTGTGTAGATTAGGCTATATAGCTATCTATGTGAATCAGACCTGGATCAAATATTTGAAATTATATAAATACTTCAGGTGCTCATGATTTAGCTTAACTGGCAGGAGGAGTTTACACTTTTGGGACACTTTGGTTGTTTCCATTGTGCCTAGATCGAGCACACCTAAAGTCCTTTCAAATACACTGTGAATGTAGCTTTCTGGGGCTCCCGAGGGGTGCAGCGGTCTAAGGCACTGCATCTCAGTGCTAGAGGTGTCACTACAGAAACCCTCGTTTGAATCCAGGCTGTGTCACAACCGGCCATGATTGGGATTCCGTAGCGCGGCGCACAATTGGCCCAGCGTCATCTGGGTTTGGCCGGTGTAGGCCGTCATTGTAAATAAGAATTTGTTCTTAACTGACTTGCCTAGTTGAATAAAAGGTTAAAAAAACATCTGTGAACATCCTTTACTTTCAGTTCTCTTGTTTACGTGAAGGTGTGAGGGACTGGTGAGAATGCTGGAGGAGGAGAATGGAACTCGTGATCATCATCATCTGATAACTTTGTTTCTACTCTACACTTCCTCTTCATATTTTCACCTTCATGAACTATGATAGGTAAGGTACACTTCCAACTAAGATAAATAGTTTAATGTCCAAGGGAGAAAGTACCAATGTCCCATGTTATAGGTTCATTAACACATTGTAAATAGATGAGTATTAAAACTGTCACCTGTTATAAAGCAAAGTGCTCTACATTATACTGTTTAGGGAGAGGTAAGGATATATTTCTAAAATATGAATATTTTTGAAGCAAGCATCCTCCATGCATTTCAAATAATAAACACAGCAACTGTGCTTTGTTTTATCCAGTTCTTCACTCACAAGATGTACACCCATTACATTCCTTTACTATGTAACACAGAGATTTACAATAGTCTCAAATTTCCGTTGTCTTTTTTCTGTAGACAGATTTATTGGTGATGTTGAAGTCATTTTTTTACAAAATAAAAACTGTTAAACACTTTTGAGTAAAACCAGTTGATTTATAAAGTACCAGTCTAACTCAACATTTCTATAGCCTATGGGATACCTTCTAGAGCAGGTATTCCCAAACTGAGGTACGCGTACCCCCAGGGGTGCGTATGTGCAATGCTGTCATTTTTTAAATTCACATTTTCAAACAGTACATTAATATTTTCCAAAGGGGATATGCATTTGGGAGAGGTTTTTTTTATCGCCCGAGTAACCTCGTTTCACTGCCAAAAATAAAATTAAACCATCTCGTGTTCAGCGAAGTAACAACACAATGTCAAATACAGGTAGTGTAACGATTGTCGTTGTCGGGAGAAGGAGAGGAGGACCAAAGTGCAGCGTGGTACGTATCCATAATACTTTTAATCCAGAATGACTACACGGACAAAAACAACAAAATGATAAACAAACAGTTATAACAGGTGCAACAAACACTAACCAAAAAATAACTAGTGGGAAAACAGGCTGCCTAAGTATGGTTCTCAATCAGAGACAACGATTGCCAGCTGCCTCTGATTGGGAACCATACCAGGCTAAACACATAGAAATAGAAAACCTAGAATACACAACATAAAATGCCCACCCCAACTCACAACCTGACCAAACTAAAACAGAGACATAAAAAAGGAACTAAGGTCAGGACGTGACAGTACCCGCCCCCAAAGGTGCGGACTCCGGCAGCAAAACCTAAACCCATATGGGAGGGTCTGGGTGAGCATCTTGCAAATATACATAGCATCTGTCTGCGGTGGCGGCCCTGGCACGGGACGTGGACCCCACTCCACCATAGTCTTGGCCCACTTCAGTGGTGCCTTTGGAGCGGCGACCCTTGCCGCCGACCTCGGACTGGGGCCCCTTCCAGCGGGCCCCGAATAGACGGGAGTGAAGTGCGACTCTGGCAGCGCCGGAGTGAAGGGCGGCTCTGGCAGCTCCTGACTGACGGGCGGCTCTGGCAGCTCCTGACTGACGGGCGGCTCTGGCAGCTCCTGTCTGACGGGCGGCTCCTGACTGACGGGCGGCTCTGGCAGCTCCTGTCTGACGGGCAGCTCCTGACTGACGGGCGGCTCTGGCAGCTCCTGACTGACGGGCGGCTCTGGCAGCTCCTGTCTGACGGGCGGCTTTGGCAGCTCCTGTCTGACGGGCGGCTCTGGCAGCTCTTGAGAGACGGGCAGCTCCTGATAGACGGGTGGCTCTGGCAGCTCCGGACAGACGGGCGAACCTGGAGAGAGGAGACGGAGAGACAGCCTGGTGCGTGGGACTGCCACAGGACCCACCAGGCTGGGGAGACCTACAGGAAGCCTGGTGCGTGGAGAAGGCACCGGATGGACCGGGCTGTGGGGAGCACTGGAGCTCTGGTGCGCAGCCTTGGCACCACTCCTCCAGGCTGGATGGCCACTTTAGCCCGGACCCTCCAGAGTGCAGGCACAGGTTGAACCGGGCTGTGGGTGAGCACTGGAGATCTGGTGCATACCACTCGCACCTCTCCCTTAGGCTCAATACCCACATTTGCCAGGCACGGGCGGAGCGCAGGCATAGGACGCACTGCACCCTCCCAGCTATAGCGCACCGAGCTATGAGCACGTACTGGCGACACTGTGCGCTTAACCGCATAACACAGTGCCTGACCAGTACTGTGCTTCTTCCGGTAAGCACGGGAGTTGGCTCAGGTCTATCTCCTGACTCCGCCAATCTCCCCGTGTGTCACCCTGCCTCTCGTGCCTGTTGCGCTGCCTTACCTCATATCGCCGCCGCTCAGCTTTCGCTGCCTCCAGTTCTTCCTTGGGTCAGCGATATTCCCCAGCCTGTGCCCAGGGTCCCTTGCCTTCCAGTATCTTCTCCCAAGTCCAGGAGTCCAGAACCCTCTGCCCCTGGTTACCACGCTACTTGGTCCTTTCTTGGTGGTGGGTAGTTCTGTAACTATTGTCTTCCTCTTCTGATGAAAACAGAGACATAAAAAAGGAACTAAGGCCAGGACGTGACAGGTAGCCTAGTCAAAGAATTGACATCCAATCACATTAACCGTTACTCTCTCGCAGGAAACCTTCACTCTTGCACAGACATTTAGAAACGAAACATGACAGTTAGAAAAGTAAACCACAGGAGTTTAAGTGAGATTAAAGATGACTTTCGAGTAGTAAAAGCAACAGATACCATTAATAAGAAGGGGCTAGAAGCGTCTTATATGGTGACCTACTGAGTGGCTAGGACAGGCAAGCCCCATACTATTGTGGATGACTTAATTCTTCCTGCTGCCGCGGATATGGCTGGGACAATGCTGGGGGAAAAGGCCAAAAAAACTATACAGACAATGCCTTCATCAAACAACACTGTTTCACAACGCATCAGTGACATGGCAGGAGATGTTTTGAAACAATTACTGCTTTGCATACAAGCCAGGGAATTACATGCGTTACAGCTGGATGACTCAACAGACGTGGCGGGCCTGGCACAGCTCCTGGTATATGTCCGTTACATTTATGAGGGGTGAATTAAATAAAAAAATGTAACTCTATGATCAGAGTACTTTTTAAACTCTGTAGAGTGGGACCATATGTTTTCTGGGGTAGTATTAAAATGAACTCTAAGTGTTGATTTAACACTGCAAAATGTATGGTGTAGAGCGCACGTGCCCATGCCAGAATGGGCACATTCTCTATAGGCTACAAGATTATGCCGGAGAAGAAGGTAGACGTTTTATGTTCCTCCAACCGATTGTGTTTTTTGTTTGTTTATTTGCATTGTTTGTAATTCATTGTTTTACTCATTATGTTGCTTCTACCATCTCTTATGACCGAAAATAACTTCTAGACATCAGGACTGCAACTACTCACCACGGACTAGCATAATCCTTCTTTTCCTTTCACGACTCTGACGAGCCCGATGCTAAGGATATACTGGGAAGAGGGGCCGGAGAAAGATGTCCCGAAGAGCGGGTTGCCTGCTGAGAATTTGTAGACGATCAAATAAACCACCACTTCAATCCATTCTGCTCGTAAACGTGCAAGCTTTTGAGAATAAAATCGAAGAGCTACGCAGAAGATTACACTACCAACAGGACATTAAAAACTGTAACATTTTATGCTTCACAGAGTCGTGGCTGAACAACGACAATATCAACATACAGCTGGCTGGTTATACACTGTACCAGCAGGATAGAACAGCGGCGTCTGGTAAGACAAGGGGAGGCGGGCTATGTATTTTTGCAAATAACAGCTGGTGCACAATATTTAAGGAAGTCTTGAGCTATTGCTCACCTGAGGTAGAGTTTCTCATGATAAGCTGTAGACCACACTATCTACCTAGAGAGTTTTCACCTGTATTTTTCGTAGCTGTGTACATACCACCACAGTCAGAGGCTGGCACTAAGACAACATTAAGTGAGCAGTATTCCACCATAAGCAAACAAGAAAACGCTCATCCAGAGGCTGTGCTCCTAGTAGCCGGGAACATTAATGCACGGAAACTTAAATCTGTTTTACCAAATTTCTATTAGCATGATAAATGTGCAACCAGAGGAAAAGAAAACACTGGACCACCTATACTCCACACATAGCTCTCACTCACTCTCCATTTGGCAAATCTGACCATAATTATATCCTCCTGATTCCTGCTTACAAGCAAAAATTAAAGCAGGCAGCACCAGTGACCAGATCAATAAAAAGGTGGTCAGATGAAGCAGATGCTAAGCTACAGGAATGTTTTGCTAGTACAGACTGGAATACGTTTTCCGTTATTCCTCAATTGACATTGAGGAGTACACCACATCAGTTAAGTGCATCGATGACGTCGTCCCCACAGTGACCGTACGTACATACCCCAACCAGAAGCCATTGATTACAGACAGTGTCCACACTGAGCTAAAGGCTAGAGCTGCCGCTTTCAAGGAGCGGGACTCTAACCCGGAAGCTCATAAGGAATCGTTCTACTCCAACCAACGAACCACCAAAAAGGCAAAGCATCAATACAGGACTAAGATCAAATTGTACTACACCAGCTCTGATGCTCGTCGGATGTGGCAGGGCTTGCAAACCATTACAGACTACAAAGGGAAGCAAAGCCGAGAGCTGCCCAGTGACACAAGCCTACCAAAGGAGCTAAACCACTTATATGATGGTTTCGGGGCAAATAACACTGAAACATGCATGAGACCACCAGCTGTTCTGGATGACTGTGTGATCACGCTCTCCGCAGCCAATGTGAGTAAGACCTATAAAACAAGTCAACATTCTCAATGACACATGGTCCAGACGGATTACCAGGACGTGTACTGCGAGCATGAGCTGACCAACTGGCAAGTGTCTTCACTGACATTTTCAACCTCTCCCTGTCCGAGTCTGTAATACCAACATGTTTTAAGCAGACCATCATTGTGCCTGTGCCCAAGAACACTAAGGTAACCTACGTAAATGACTCCCAACCCATGGCACTCACGTCTGTAGCAATGAAGTGCTTTGAAAGGTTGGTCATGGCTCACATTAACAGCTTCATCCCAGAAACCCTAGACCCACTCCTATTTGCATACTGCCCCAACAGATTCACAGATGATGTAATCTCTATTTCCCTCCACATTGCCCTTTCACACCTGGGCAAAAGGAACACCTATGTGAGAATGCTATTCATTGACTACAGCTCAGCTTTCAACACCATAGTGCCCTCAAAGCTCATCAATAAGCTAAGGTCCCTGGGACTAAACAGCTCCCTCTGCAACTGGATCCTGGACTTCCTGACGTGCCGTCCCTGAGGTTGTGAGGGTAGGATCCGCCACGCTGATCCTCAACACAGGGGCCCCTCAGGGGTACGTGCTCAGCCCACTCCCGTACTCCCTGTTCACTCACGACTGCATAGCCAGGCACGACTCCAACACCATCATTTAATTTTGCTGATGACACAACAGTGGTAGGCCTGATCACCGACAATGACGAGACAGCCTATAGGGAGGAGGTCAGAGACCTGGCCGTGTGGTGCCAGGATAACAACATATCCCTCAACATGATCAAGACAAAGGAGATGATTGTGGACTACAGGAAAAAGAGGACCGAGCACGCCCGATTCTCATCATAAAAATAGTCAACGACTCCAGCCACCCTAGTCATAGACTGTTCTCACTGCTACAGCATGGCAAGCGGTACCGGAGGGCCAAGTCTAGGTCCAAGAGGCTTCTCAACAGTTTTACCCCCAAGCCATAAGACTCCTGAACAAGTTATCAAATGGCTACCCGGACTATTTGCATTGTCGTCCCCCCTCACCCCTCTTTTACACTGCTGCTACTCTCTGTTCATCATATATGAATAGCCACTTTAAACGTACCTACATGTACATACTACCTCAATGAGCCCGACTAACCGGTGCCCCCGCACATTGGCTACCAGGACTATCTGCATTGTGTCCCGCCACCCGCCAATCCATCCTTTACGCTACTGCTACTCTCTGTTTATCATATATGCATAGTCACTTTAACCATATCTACATGTACATACTACCTCAATTAGCCCGACTAACCGGTTCCTGTATATAGCCTTTATTTCTTTACTCATCTATTGTTCACCTAATACCTATTTTTTACATAAAAATCGCACTGTTGGTTAAGGCCTGTTAGTAAGCATTTCACTGTAAGGTCTGTATTCGGCGCACGTGACAAGAAACTTAGATTTGATGTGATTCTGGCGGAACCCCCAAAAAATATGAAGGGAAGCCTGTTTGGATTTGTCCTTCGGTGGATAGCTAGCTCGTTAAAATCAGCCCTTTCCTAAATTAGTCATGGATGGAGATAAGGATTTAGACTTGTGGTTTTACCTAATTCTCTGTAATGGCCAATGATTATAATGGTGATTCTGATCCAACCATTAATTCATACATCATGCCTCTGGGCTGAGAGGATGGAAGATGTAGCAGGCTATACCCACCTAGCAAAATGCGTCAGGCCTGAGAGGATGGAAGATGTAGCAGGCTATACCCACCTAGCAAAATGCCTCTGGCCTGAGAGGATGGAAGATGTAGCAAGCTATACCCACCTAGCAAAATGTAGATGAAAAGACGACTGTGCCCGATGTCCAATCTCCGTTTGGTTTTGGTTGAAAGTTTCAACGACTTGAAAACAACTTAATTTCAACGTACTTGCAGCCTATACACATGAACTCAGTATAAAAAAATTGGTCTATGGACATTTTATTAACATCCCACATCACTCCAGTATTTACACACAGTATTTCTGTACAACATTAGTGCTAATTGTCTTTATTCCACTAATGAAGAAGACTGACTCAAATCATCATCTGCTCATATTTCAAACATCCATCGTGAAAAAGGATACATGTATTATTAAATACCTTAACATTAAGTTAATTTTTTCCATTACATTTGAACAATTCCATTTTGATATTTCATATAACATGTAGTAATCGTCATTATTTATGCAACCAACTGACTTTTTTTTTTTTTTTTTTTTTTTTTTTTTTTTACAATTATATTGTTTGCAAACAATGGAGTAAAACAAGTGTCGAATATTGCATCATATTCTTACTCTTTTAATCAATGGCATCAACATATTGCTATACTAATCAACCCAATGACCGACCAATCAACATTCTTGCAAAACTAATGAACAGAAATGTGCAAAAGGAACATATATTTTGGTCCATCTTAGAATCAAAAACGGTATAAATTTAGCATATCTTCCTCTGTGTGAAAATGATGGATGTTTAGTATCACCTTTGAACCAATCCAGTGCATTTTTGTTAAAAACATTTATTTTTATTTTTTATCATTAATAAGTCAAAGGATTCAACTAATGAAAACTGAAACAAATAAAATGGATCAAACAGATCAATCCCACTTTTCAAGCCTGTTGAATGTGTTTGGTGTTGGTGTGGTAAACACCATCCTCTGGCTCTACCAGGGGAACGCTTCAGGTGGTCTCCCACAGCTCTGTATGTCATGTTCTGTGGCCTTGCTGTTCCATTTCTTGACTGCCAGTGCAACACAGAAATAAACATATTTAGTCATGTTATGTATATACAACACTCAATGTAATAGATATGTAGCATCTTACATATCTATTACTTTGAAGGCACTTAAAGGTGACTCCTGTCATCCGATCACTCCAAGCTGCGTTAGGTCTGGATTCACGAAAGTCCCATTGTGCTCGCATTAGGTTCAGATCTGCCAGGATGGGCATTGTGTTCAGAATTTGACAAAGTCTGGATGCAATCAGGCCACCAAATATGTATAAGCTATGTAAAAGAGATGGCGTGAATGAGTGGGGAAAAGTACACGCTACACAAATTACTTTCAGAATAACAAAGAACAAATGTGGGTTCCTGAGAGGAAATCAACTGTCAAAAGGAGAGAGAAACTACATGAATCAGTGGACAATTTTTCACTAATGTAAATGAACATTTAACACTTTTTGGTTACTACATGATTCCATATGTGTTATTTCATAGTTTTGATATCTTCACGATTATTCTACAATGTAGAAAATAGTACAAATAAAGAAAAACCCTTGAATGAGTAGGTGTGTCCAAACTTTTGACTGGTACTGTAGATGATGGAACATACTTGCTTTTGCTTACGTGATACAAATATGTACCATCTAAACCATGTGACCTCTCACCTCTCTGGCTGTTGAAGTGTCTCACTGTGCTCCACCCTCGTTGGGTCCTCAGAGGAGAGGAAGGCTGGGAAGGGATGAAAGGATAAATGGATCAATCATTCAACAAGTCAGTAAAATAAAGGGAGTGTTGATTAGCTTAAATATCCATCTCCCACCCATGGAGAGACCTATATTCTGTATCTTACCCTCCAGACAGTCTCAGGGGTAACGAGGCGGCTTGCCTCATTCCTGGTCAGCTGACATGGCAGGGGGTGAGCGAATCATCACTGGTTCATACACACACAGGACAAGGACAATAAGCCTAGTTAATACAACACTACTACAGAGAGAAATAGCAATGGCGTCTTTTTGTAGGCATTAACTCCACCATGGTTCATTGGAGAAAGCCTATGGGGAAATGAATGCCGTTTTGGTAGGGTTTTGGATGAGTGTAGAAAGTAAGGTCTGTGGTAAACACAGGCTTAGGAGTTTTGTTCTATGAGATAATCATCAGCTAACGTCACTTTTTGTGAATTTCTAAGTATTTATGTCACCATAAGAAGCACATAAATGCTTCATAATTCATCAAATTATCCCATAGAACAAAACATATAAGATTTCCTAAGCCTGTTTTAACCTCAGACCTTATTTTACACGTTTATCCTAAAACCCTATTTCTTCCCCATAGGAATGTCTGAACAAACCAGAGGTAACTTAGTTCAGTTTTTAGGACTACAATCTGGTGAGCTCTATAACATGCCCTCTTACCTGCCCGTGGTAAGCTGAATTAAGGTGAGGATTTTAAATAAATATAAAACTTCAGTCTCACAGAGAACACTATGTTCATATTTGTAGTGTATAACAAGAGGCTTTCCAGCTCTGAGTCTGGGTTTGATTATGATAATTCTATCTCTTACCTATCCACCTATCTGGGTTTGATTATGATACTGCTATCTCTTACCTATTTTTAAAATTTTACCTTTATTTTACTAGGCAAGAACAAATTCTTATTTTCAATGACGGCCTAGGAACAGTGGGTGAACTGCCTGTTCAGGGGCAGAATGACAGATCTTGTACCTTGTCAGCTCAGGGATTTGAACTTGCAACCTTTCGGTTACTAGTCCGCTGCTCTAACCACTAGGCTACCCTACCTATCCATCTCTGAGTCTGGGTTTGATTATGATAATGCTATCTCTTACCTATCCATCTCTGAGTCTGGGTTTGATTATGATAATGCCATCTCTTACCTATCCATCTCTGAGTCTGGGTTTGATTATGATAATGCCATCTCTTACCTATCCATCTCTGAGTCTGGGTTTGATTATGATAATGCTATCTCTTACCTATCCATCTCTGAGTCTGGGTTTGATTATAATATGCTATCTCTTACCTATCCATCTGTTTCTGGGTTTGCTCCTGATTTCTGGACCACTGAAGCAGACTGGGATGTTACTGCCTGGGAGGTTACTGTCTGCCCTTTGACCTCTTGAGGAGGATCCAATGTCATCAAGCGGCTTTGTTTCTTCATCAGACAGTGGAGTCATAAGTGAGAGCAGCTCCTTGGTCTGCCATTCCTGAGGGAGAGAAACACAAGACTGATAACAAGGCAGCCACAGCCTACTGTAGGGGTGCATCTCAATAGTCTACAGTGGCTTCCTCTATCTCCTTTCTTTCATGGTCATTGATCTGAACAGGAGACAGGTGAAAGCATTATGGTATTTGTTTTCCCCTGTCCAGTTCTGTTAGATCAGGAGGGCAGTAAGGCATGGTGGGACAGGTGGAGCAGGTTCTGCATGTGTTATATGACTAGGAAAGTCCCTGCAGTATTTTTGCAGTTTTTTTTATGAAACAGGCAGAGAATTGAAAGTAGCCAAGGTTTGCAGGTTTAGATTTACATTCTGTTTACCATCTGTCTGAGTAGTCTGACAAATTCATCATTATAATACTGCTAAACTGCAAATAGTTGTATTGGTGTTAGATTAATTTAACTAAACCCATTTGTCCATTGATTGTAGAGACAAAAACAGGAAGAGAGGGGTTTAGAGTGAAACTGCCATGTACAGTTGTATACAGGGAATGTTAGGGACGTTTTTAAAAGTCCATTCCTCTTTTATTTGTTCAGTTTGATTTGTTCAGTTCCATGAGTTTGCATCTAGTTGTAGGTTACAACTATGTGTTTTGTGGGGGATGTTAAAAGACTATCAACTGTAAATGATAAGTCTACAGTCATTCAGTAAAAAGGTGCTTTTGGGTGAATGCGTTTCCCTCAGAACTGTGGAGAGAAGTGTATTTACTTGCTGGTAGTAGAACCGGATTCACAAGGGACATAAAGAAGTGATACTATCGAGGCTACATTTCTTGAAACAACTCAGCAGAACGTTTTTGAATTCATGCATATTGTGCAGTTGAAAGTCATGCTGACAACCACCTTAATCATTAGTACAATTTGTATTCTAATGTTGTATCATGCAGGTGACATGTCTGGGTTCAGTGTATCATGCAGGTGACATGTCTGGGTTCAGTGTATCATGCAGGTGACATGTCTGGGTTCAGTGTATCATGCAGGTGACATGTCTGGGTTCAGTGTATCATGCAGGTGACATGTCTGGGTTCAGTGTATCATGCAGGTGACATGTCTGGGTTCAGTGTATCATGCAGGTGACATGTCTGGGTTCAGTGTATCATGCAGGCACCACGTCTGGGTTCAGTGGCCTTTTAGTGTTGTCCTTGTCCTTTCCCCAGAGTTCCCAGTTTACCACAAGTTCAACTGTTTAACAGACACAATCACTGAGATGTCTTATGGTTAAAAGCAGGGCTTGAATTGAGGGGGTATGTGAGGATATAGGACTAACTATTGTTATAGAAATGGGAAAAAAGCATATGCTACCCCTTGTTTGCTAAGCCTTAGTAAAAACAACAGTCCATATTATATAAAGCGATAAAGTCTTTAACAATGATGAATTACGTGATTATTTCTGCATAGTCCACTAGACGATCGAAGGTCTTGCTCACACTCAACATGGGTTCTTGGTAGTCCTAAGTCTCCGCAATTTAGAATAGTAGTGGTCGGCTATGCCTATAGAAAAAGACCAAAAAGATAGAATCGGTACAGAAGCGATATTCATAGACCAAAGAGTTTAACAGATTTTTATCCAGGATAATCGCATTAAATCAGGCTATTCATTTCAGTGCATCTGAGTTCTTATGCGTAACCTATAGCCTAAACGGAACCAAAAACACCCCTGCCTATGTTGATCAGAGATCATGATAAAGCCTGCACATTTCAGCTATATTTCTCATTGATTTAGCCCACTAGCGCCTACAGATTGGATACACATGAAGCCCTACAGGTTCTCTGAAACAATAGCCTGACTAGGATCCTTTGACTCCTCCCCCGCGCCATATGTGTTCCCAATTACGCTAAATGTTGTCCTATTAATAAGCTTTGAATGTTTTCCTATTCATTTGCATTGGTTAACCGGTGTCAGAGGAAGGCCCTAAAAATGGTCAAGGACTCCAGCCACCCCAGTTATAGACTGTTCTCTCTGCTCCCGCACGGCAAGCGGTACCGGAGCTCCAAGTCTAGGTCCAAAAGGCTAATGAACAGCTTCTACACCCAAACCGTAAGACTCCTGAACAGCTAATCAAATGGCTACCCGGACTATCTGCATTGTCAACCCAATATTATTAATCAACCAGGTTGTCACCGAAATAATTATAATATAATTAGTAGCCTTTTCATTTTCTTTCATTGCTGCCAATATTGTTTTCTGTTTGTTTTCACTTAATACTTTGGGATACTAGTGCACAAAAAACACTGACAAATAGTGTTTTACTCCAATCTGGCAAACCTCATAAAATCTTCCTTAGCAACAGTAATATGCCAGAAGCCAACTTCAAGAAACAATTGAATGTAGATCACATTTACCACAGTGTACAGAATCTGGACTTACCTCAGGTAGCATTTGTAATGATGAGTGCGGTCAGAGCTTGAATCTGTGGGAGAATAAACCAGTAATGAACAAGGACCGTGTGAAAGTAAAGCTATAGTTTCATAGCACTTTGATCATATCTTAGTTGTCATCATTGCATTGATAATATGAAGTAATAGAGCTTACACCTTTAGTCATACGGCTGAAGTTCTTGACATCTCACCATTTACAAAACTAACACCTGCAAGATGCTGTACTTTCTTCTGTTTCATTGTACTACATTGCTTGGTGTTTCCTCTAAATCTGATGATGCCTAATAGAAGGAAACATATTACTCAATAAAACATTTCTAGTTCAGCCCAGAGTAAGTAGAGCAATAATATCATCTGCTCAGCTAACCTTAGGACAGTGACTGTTCAACATGTAGATTATATCAACATACCTCTACAGCATTTACTGTCACTGGAGAAAAAGTCACTGTTGTTGGACTTCTTTCCTTCCTTAGAATTACAAATCTTATTATTATTATTATTATTGCTATTAGGACTGATGCCACAACAACACCAATGATGATTCCAGGTTCTATTCGTGAGGATTGTGGTCCACATTCAGAATTGGACAAATGAGTTCCTGGTCTTAGTTCTTGAAGACCTAAGGATTTACACCTGTAACACATAATATAACAGTCTGCGACAGCAATTTGATCATTCAACTTTCCATGACATTGTATATTTTTACTGTAGTATATTGTATTATTTATCCTACACTTTTGATTTATGTGAACATATGTGAACTTACTGTGTGTGTGGCTGGCAGGATGGTAATGATCCATCTGAATAAGTATCACCAGTGCAGTCAGCACACACAGTATCTGTAGACGTTGTTCCTGCAGAAATATATAATTGCATTTAGTTTTTCCCTACTAATTATATTCCATTAACTGTTAATGATTATTCACACTAAAGTTACCAACTTGACTAAATTGAATTATGACAACACAATGAGTATTATGATGAGACAGAAGACCAACCTGTGTGGCTGATGTATTGACCAGGTTTACAGCTGCTGTGTCTCTGGGCTGCTCTACAACCATCCTTAGTTGGGTCTAGACAGTAGAACCCCTCCAGTGTCTCACAGACAGTGTCTGATGAAGGTGTACATGGCTGCTTTACCTTCAAAGCCAAACCTGAGAGAAAACATGGCATCTATTATCTGATGCATATAAAAGCATAACAGCATAGAACATATCAGTGTTTGTGTCTGGGTTTCAGTACAGACACACAGGACCACTCTTACCTGGATCACAGTTGATACACACTTTGCATTTTATGAGACCATTGGGCTCATCAAGGAATGTAGAATCAACACAGGGCACACAGCTGGTACTGGTGAATTCAGTACAATGCTTATGTACATGATTTCCTGGTGAAGAGAGAATCACAATGTCATGTTTTTCTGTTAGTGTTGATGATGTATTAACGTCTGGTGATTCATATGATGTAAAGAGAGGGTCCTTACCTGGTGAACACATGGGACAACATTCATCCCCTATTCTGTACTCAGCTCTACCACATGCAATACAGCATCTGATGCATTCAAGCACAAATATAATAGTTATCTGGAAGTAGAGAAAATGTCAGAAAACAAATCACAAAAATGTAAACTGATGGTATGTATTCATAAAACATACAGAAATATTCACATTTCAAAAACAATGATAGTAATTATGTGGGACCATTTTAAAGAGTATTTTGTGAGTGAGTGTGGTGGCACCCCCTGGTGTGTTTTTATTTAGTCTTTAAAGGTGTGACACCAAACCCAATCTAGGTCAGTAATTCCCTAACTCGGTTTTGGGGACCCAAATGGGTGAAAGTTTTGGTTGTCGCCCTAGCACTACACAGCTGACTCAAATAATCACAGCTTGATGAGGAGTTCATTATTTGAATCAACTGTGTAGTGCTAGGGAAAAAAAACTAAATGTTAGGGTTCCCAGGACTGAGTTTGGGAAACGCTGACCTAGTGAAAATGTACATCTCTCCACCACGTTTTTTTCTATCATTAAAATGGACAGAACGATTAGGCTAATAATAACTCTGATTTATATTTCATAGGGGAAATATTTACATTGATAATTGTTTTTAAACATGCCAAATAAATCAGAAAAGTTTCACTCACAGTCCATATCAAGGTTTCAAACGGTGCCATTGTTCCTCAATCCTCTCCAACTCACTGGAGCACCCACACACTGGATTTGAGACGTTACTAGGAGTTTTGAAGTATCGAGATGAACTGACCTGTTGAATTCATGTGTTTTAGTATATGTAAATATAATTTTTCAATTAGTAAATGATGATATCTTACTGAATTGAATCACTGAAGAAAAAATGAATAAGCTAGTTATCTTCTTTGAGTAGTATGAAACAGAATTAGTCATGTAGTTATTAGAGAAAGTTGCCATCTTTGACACTTGATACAGATACGACCAGGAAGGTATTATTGTTGCAGGTTAGGAGAGCATTTCCGCCAACGCCTTTCCTAACCTTAACCTAACTCTCCTAACCTGCAGCATATAACATCAGTAGTACACTATAGTACAGAGATTCCCAACCTTTACTGTACCAGTGACTGAAGAAACATGGTCTTCCTCCTTTTTTAACCAGCTCATGTTTAAAACAAATACATGTTAAAACACCACTGGAGTCTGGAGATACAACTCATCACTATAACTGGGCCTCCGAGTCTGTTTTATCCCTGTTGCGCTGTCTGTCTCTGCATCTCTGCTGTCACTGTCCCTCTGTCTGTGATTTACCTAGTTCTGATCTGTCACAGTCTGTCAGCCTGTCTGTGATTCTCCTCAGTTGTCTGTCTGTCTGTGATTCTCCTTGTTCTGATCTGTCACAGTCTGTCAGCCTTTCTGTCTGTGATTCTCCTCAGTTGTCTTGTTCTGATCTGTCAATCTGTCTGTAACTTTGTCGTCAGTCTGTCAGCCTGTCTGTCTCTTCTTGTTCTCCTCTGCTGTCTGTCTGTCTGTCTGTCTCTTCTTGTTCTCCTCTGTCTGTCTGTCTGTGTCTGTCTGCCCTCCCTACCCTTTTGTCAGCAGGTGTCACAGCAGTTCTTCTCTGTCACCCTGTCAATGACATCATCTGTATCCAGGACCATAAGGATTTCCTTTTCAGTTGCCATCAGAATAAATGCTTCCAAGAGATCGTAGGATAGGGTGCTCCTGAGTCGATGTTTTATGAATTGGAGAGTTGAGAAAAGAGGTCAACCGATAAAATCAATTTAGCCTCAAGTAGATAATGAATGTTCAATTTGGTTTAAAAATGCAAAAACAGTGTTGGAGAAGAACGTAAAAGTGCAATATGTGCTATGTAAGAAAGCTAACGTTTCAGTTCCTTGCTCAGAACATGAGAACATATGAAAGCTGGTGGTTCCTTTTAACATGAGTCTTCAATATTCCCAGGTAAGAAGTTTTAGGTTGTAGTTATTATAGGACTATTTCCCTCTATACCATTTGTATTTCATTAACCTTTGACTATTGGATGTTCTTATAGGCACTTTAATATTGCCAGTGTAACAGTATAGCTTCCGTCCCTCTACTCGCTCCTCCCTGGGCTCGAACCAGCAACACAACGACCACAGCCACCACATCGAAGCAGCGTTACCCATGCAGAGCAAGGGAAACAACCACCCCAAGGCTCAGAGGGAGTGAAGTTTGAAATGCTATTAGCGCGCGCTAACTAGCCAGCCATTTCACTTCGGTCACACCAGCCTCATCTGGTAGTTGATAGGTTTGAAGTCATAAACAGCGCAATGCTTGACGAATGTTTACGCGCCTGCTTCTGCCTACCACCGCTCAGTCAGATACTTAGATACTTGTATACTTGTATGTTCAGTCAGATTATATGCAACACAGCACACGCTAGATAATATCTAGTAATATCATCAACCATGTGTAGTTAACTAGTGATTATGATTGTTTTTTATAAGATAAGTTTAATGCTAGCTTGCAACTTACCTTGGCTTACTGCATTTGCATAATAGGCAGTCAGTCTTGTGGAGTGCAACGAGAGAGAGGCAGGTCGTTATTGCGTTGGAGTAGTTAACTGTAAGGTTGCAAGGTTGAATCCCCGAGCTGACAAGGTGAAACTCTGTCCTTCTGCCCCTGAACGAGGCAGTTAACCCAACGTTCCTAGGCCGTCATTGAAAATAAGAATGTGTTCTTAACTGACTTGCCTAGTTAAATAAAGATTAAATAAAGGTGTAAAAAAATGTATATATATATCGGCAAATCTGCGCCCAAAAATACCGATCTCCGATTGTTATGAAAACTTGAAATCGGCCCTAATTAATTGGCCATTCCAATTAATCGGTCAACCTCTAGTTGAGAAGCTCCTCTCACAGGCTACCTGGGTGACACAAACGGTGAATAGGAACTTGTACCCCAGGCCTATAACATGGTAAGCATCTGTCAACAAGATGTACCACCGTAGAAGTTGATAACAACATACAGCACAGTTCTTACATGTTGAACAACTTGTATTCATCATCTCCACGTATTCTTCATCAGGTCCATCTGCAGGTATCTCTCACAGTCCTGGTTGTGTACTTCTCCACTGCTGATGTTTTCAGTCTCTCCCCTTGACTGGCAAGACTAGTCAACTCACACTGCAAAGTGCTGACAGCTGCTTGACTGTCAAACTTAAGCAAGAGTTTGCTTAGTTTTGCAAGTGATGTCTGGGCATCATATTGTATCTCTGAGAACCTGCTGGGGTCCAGATGAGTAAAGTCTGTGTACAACATGCCTGGTGTCAGCAAGCGCTGACAGATGCTCTCAGTGACTGTATCCATGATGACAGAGTGCACCTCAGTCTTGTAGACCCTCTCTGTATCCCTATCATGGTATCATGGCATGGTCTCCTTTTCTTTGTTCTCTTCTGAGGCATCTCAGCTTGCACTTCCAGTTCGTTGTCTTCATCCTGTTCTTGCAGCTTGTCAGTGGACCACTGCATGAAGCTGTTTGCAGCCCTCTCCACATCAAGTACCTCACATTCCTTTGCAGAGCCTCTTGTGTTCCCAATACCATCCCTCTGTCAGGATGTCCACGCCACTGGTTTGAAGGTACGTGGAGAGAGGGGACGTATTCTCAAATATAGACAGAACTGTTTGGGCAGTGAAGATTGTGTTGTACCTTGAGCAGAGACTCTGTTAATGCTCTGGACTTGACACGTACAGTTGGCCTTTGACCTGCCATCTCTTCAATAGCCATCAAGGTGAGAATTACATCCACAAACAGAGCATTTTGTAGGTCGCCAAAGAATACGAAGACCTTCTTCAGAGCAGCATCCTTGGCCCAACAGCGTGTTTCTCCTATAGGAGAGAGACGTCTGTGGCGAGTGTCCAGGCTCCTTTTTCCACACATTGATTCTTTGGTAGGACTCTGGAATGAACACTGCCAGGTTATTTAGTAGAGAGAACAGACATAACTACTCCTATTGTGTCTATCATCACAAGAGTCAGGACGTGTGTGTAACACCTCATGTACTTGGTTGGGAGAGTGTGAGGATAGCAAGGCAGAGAAACCATTGTACTGGTCTTGTATGTTTGCAGCTCCATCAGTAGCATTACCAATACATTTACATATGCCAGTTGAAGTGTTTCAATGAATTTGAGATGACAGCAGGTGCAGGCACTTAACTGAAAAATGTAAATATTTCCTCAATATAAGGTAACATTTCTTCCTTGTATGATCTAAATTGATATTGTTTTATGATCATACCCTCTATCTTTTCATATTTGTAGAAATGGCAGTGTTTGTCAATTTCTCCCTTTAAAATTATTTATAAAACAGAAAATGGACAGTTGAACGGATAACAAATCAACAGAGGTAAGAATATGTTGAAGGTTAGAGCTGCATTGGGTGCAGATGACTATACCTCTCACTTGTGTGTGTGTGAGTCTGCAGGTATACTGACCAGGAGGTACACAAAGGTATTGTACAATTGGTATGTTATGCAGATCACATAATCTACAGTTAATTTTGGTTTCTCTCTAAAATTCACATTTACCACAAAAACCAAGGTATGAATACTGCCATTCCCACGTTTCTTTTAAACATCTGTATAATTGCAATTTTTGCGATTCACACACTTCACTCTCCCTACAACTCTGATGAATACAACAGGAAACCTGTTAGATCACCATGCATTGCAAAATCATTCTGGCTATTGATACGGAGAACATCAACACTAACATCAACACGATAGAGGATATATTCATTGGACTTGGGGCTCGGATCGGAATTTTACTCATCTTTGGATTTTTAAATTGTGCTTTGCCACTAAAATCATAAACACTGGCAACTGAAATATTGTGTTCTTGTTGTTATTGTTCTGTGTATTATTATTAATAATTGGGGATGGAAGAGTTAAAGATTGTACCCCAAAACGTTATTCGAGGATCGATTAAAAGGGGTTCTTTGAAGAATTTATAGAAGTTCTCCACAGTTTCAATTTGAAGAACCCCTAAAGGATCCTCCAGCAATCTTTTATTATTAGAGTGTACAGCACAGCCAGGCCAATTCAGGGCTTCTGACGTAAGATATATTATTTAGTCCGTTTTTGTTTGTTGTTGCAAACAAGCAACATTTTAATTATTTTTCATTAAAAATTAGAAGGCCATTATTTTTTTCAGTTATTGCACGGTACATGTTAAGTAGGCTATTTCTACATATACACACATCATCTGTATCTTACCCCGTCTTGGTTCGCAGTTGAACTATTTTACTTTCACTCTGACTTTCCAAATAACGTTGAGAAAAGTGGGAGGCAACCTACTGATAATCCACTATACAGTTTAAATGGATAATCCACCCCAGAAATACAAATCAATTTGGTGAAAGCCTATGTTCTATCAGTTGGTAAAATACATTTCTCCTCATGATTTAACTTGTAAATGGTCCGCCTGTGAAAATCTGGACATCGTGTATGAACGCATCATAACTAGGCTATAGAATTATTGTCACTGGAGATACAGGATTTCACATTTCATAACGCTTTCAAAACAATGACCTACACTCCAGATCGACAAATCAGCCAATATATAGAATGGCCACGCATCCTTCCGTTTATATTGTCAAGACAAATATAGACTTCGCTTAGATGTGCTCAATCTAAACAGTGTACTAAACGAATAACCTCCATTTCTTCTTCAAGTACCATGTCACAATGTGTCGTGTCTGTAGGACTGCAAACTAATATTGGATTTAAATACCCATTAGGGTAATCAAAAGGGATGTTTATTCTGAGTGGATATTAGCCCCTTGGTGAATCAACTATCAATGTATTGTAATGACCCTATGTTTGAGTTCTTGTTTTTAAAGAACATTTAACCTGCAGTTTAATTTGATGAAATTGTTTCTGTAATCCCCACTGTTGTCATGTACTTGTAACCGTAATAAAATAAAACACGAAATACAAACAATAATGCTGCAATGTCGCAGTAAGGCATACACATTTAGGACTGATCTTAGAATGATGAAATGCATGTTAATTCTCATTCACTCTGATTGGCCCCCTCAAACACCATTGTTTAGATTTACATAATTTAAGAAGATATATGTGGTAGTCTAACACCCATATAAATAGAATGAATATAATGGGCTTGGAACCTCTAACCCTGGCAATTCATTCTATTCTATGTAACAACCACTCTATGACATCAGCAGCCATAGAAATAGAACCTGTGTCATCTCTATGATGGCATCTCTATGATGGCATCTCTATGATGGCATCTCTATGATGGCATCTCTATGATGGCATCTCTATGATGGCAGTCTCATAGAAAAACTGTATTCTTTGAGATGGAATGTTAAAACCTTCTATGTAATAACCATAGAGATATATGATCTTGGTAAAATGTAAACATAAGCCCAGGTCATCTAATCTAAATTATTATTAGGATAGGCGACTTCTATCACTCCATTCTACAATAATATGCTACACAAACTTTCTTAACATCCACAAAATACAGTCAGTAAACATTTCCTGTTGGTGGTTTATAACCGATGTGAAACGGCTAGCTAGTTAGCGGTGGTGCACGCTAATAGCGTTTCAATCGGTGACGTCACTTGCTCTGAGGCCTTGAAGTAGTTGTTCTCTCCGCAGGTTTTGTGGCTCGATGGTCACCTAACGATGCTTCGTGAGGTGGCTGTTGTTGATGTGTGCAGAGGGTCCCTGGTTCGAGGCGAGGAGAGGGACGGAAGCTATACTGTTACATAATGTTAAGTAAGTCTGGTCCTGGGAAGGACTTGCTGGACCCCTCTACACTCCCAGGAAAACCAGGTACCCAGCATCATATTGGAGGTCAGTATTGACTGTAGTTGTAGTATTATAACCCCTCTTTTTAAAGGAGCAGAACATGCTGATGTTAGGTGAGGAAATCTCTCACCTGGCAGTTTGAAGAGGTGAAGAAAACCAAGAGATCTCTGTTCTTCAGGAAGAGCTGACAGAACTGACCATTTCTCATAATGAGAATGGGAAGTAGGAACTTCTCTGTACTGTATATTTCAGAGATCTGTGAGAGTATTGTAGCTCATGTACTGAACAACAACTTGTGACCTTTGTCCATTTGACAAGATTTAATGGGTATACAGACATATACTGACTACAAAAGCAGTGCTACAACTTTAACAGTGCCATCTATCCCTCTATCCCTGACACTAACTACAGTATAGCAGTGACAAACCTTGAGCTTTCAGTTTACAAGACTGTTCAAACTAAAACTGATACCAGAACCAACATAGATCCAGAATTAGATTGTTCAAACTAAAACTGATACCAGAACCAACATAGATCCAGAATTAGATTGTTCAAACTAAAACTGATACCAGAACCAACAGAGATCTAGAATTAGACTGTTCAAACTAAAACTGATACCAGAACCAACAGAGATCTAGAATTACTAGGTGCCACTGAACTGGATCATTACCACCAACCCCGGACTGTCTTGTCTCATTACGCACACCTGGTTCCCATTCCCCCTGATTAGTATGTGTATATATGTGCCCTCTGTCCTCCACTGTCTTTGTTGATAATTGTTCCATGTCCATTGGTCTTGTGAGTACCTGTGCTCTGTTGTATTGGCATGCGTGTCACCGTGTTAGTGTGCACTATTACGTTACGGGTTATTACGGGTCTCGGTCCGGTGTATTTATTAGAGGTTTGCACCTCACTCTTTGTTTGGGTTACAGCCCTGTGTTTTATATATATAGATATATTTACACACACACATTTGTTTGTTTTGGGCTTCATCCTCGTCATGTTCATGACGTACGCTATTTTGGGTAATAAATAAAAAAGAAATTTAAAAAAAATGATTTTCGTATTCCTGTGCCTGTCTTCTATCATTATACAATGCGACACACATCTAGAATTAAATATAAAAACCTGTCAAAATAAAACGAATGAAAAGAAAAATGTATATAAAAAATAGTGAAAATGCGGCGCTGAAGTAACCATCTTCATCTCACATACTTTTCTGTGTTTCTTTGTGTTAACTGTGGAGTTGATCGTGTGTCTATCAGAGGAGGTCAGGAATCAGATGGAGGTGGAGAAGAAGGTGCAGTAGAAGAGCCAGCATACAGCCAGCATAGAAGAGAAGATCCACAGGCTGAGATGCCAGCTCTGGGAGGGGTCCTGAACATGGAGGGTTCCCAGCCCTGTTGGACAGAAAAGCAACTCACTCAGAGACCGAACACCAAGCCATACAGCATGAGGTTAACCCTTAGTTAACTTGGTCAGAGAAAGGAATTAATAATTTGTTAACATTTGAAATTGATATACAGGCTGCATGTAATGTTATCTTCTGAAATTTGACCTAAAACTAATATTGCATGGTGGCCACGTCTGAGGCTTGGAACATGACCACAAACACAGCTCTTCAGTTATACAGAGAATTATGTGGACAGTGAGACAACAGTTTACAGTGAGACAACAGTTTATCACTTACTGAACAGATGAGGGAAGTGGAGAGAACCAACAAACCACTGATGAGGGAGTTATAGGCTAGGATGAATCATGTGATCTCCTCTGGTGTGTTCACATGGACATACAGTATCAAACACAGCTTTAGAACCTAAACTGTGGGAGGATGAGCCCCCAATCCTAAATCAACCCTTAGCTCTCACTTCCTGAGATCTGAAAGGTTTGAAAAGGTGTGAGCAATCCTGTCCATTAAAGGTGAAACTTGTGTTGTATGTTATCCCAATCAATACTGTATTTGTACTCTGCAGGTACAGTGAGTTCCTTATGTACAACTCTGTCCATAAAGGAAGAAGAGCTGATCACTGCTAAAGGCCAGCAGGATGAGTTGAGACAGCGGCTGAAGAACCAGTTTGACCAGCTACAGGCCATGTCCAGGAAGTTATGAACATGCTTTGAGTGTGTAGATTAGGTTATATCTATAACTGTCAATCAAACCTGGGTCAAATATGTATTTCAAATTATTTAAATATTTATGGGGGAAATATTGCAGGCTTAAGGATTTATACAAGCATAAATCTTACTCTGTTAATCTTAGCTTTGCGCTATACCCTGAGAAAGCAGGAAACGACTGGTTTCATTAGACTTGTCTGACCCTGTTCAAGTGGGTCTGTACGGGATACGGTTCCTGTTTTCTCATGTGATGAAGTATGAGATGCTTAGCAACACTGCAAAATGTGTAACCATATATGGACATATGGCTCTTTGCCAGCTGGCAAAGATGGACGCTAAGGAAAGCTATAAAAGACCATTTAAAATGTGTTTGGGGGGTCTTCGCTGTGTACCATTTTGGGTCTATGCTAACCAGCTACATTTTTGCTAATCTTATTAATATAGAACTTTGCTGTTTGAGAGAACCTGCAACCTCTCTTGCTTTTCCCTTTAATGTTTAGAATTTCCACGACATACTTCAGGTGCTCATGATTTAGCTCAACCAGCAGGCAGAGTTAGCACCTTTGGGACACTTCAGTTCTTTCCATTGTGCCTAGATCAAGCACACCTAAAGTCCTTTCAAATACACTGTGAATGTGACTTTTCTAAGAACTGCCTTTAAATTCAGTTCTCTTGTTTACGGGAAGGTGTGAGGAACTCTTGATAATGCTGGAAGAGGAGAATGGAACTTGTGATATGATAACTTTTAAGCTACACTTCCTCTTAAGGATCAGACTCTTTTTTTAAATTTTCGCCTAAAATGACAGACCCAAATCTAACTGTCTGAAGCTCAGGGCCTCAAGCAAGGATATGCATTTTCTTGGTACCATTTGAAATGAAACACTTTGAAGTTTGTGGAAATGTGAATCAGTGTAGATGAAGGGATGGTAGACATGTTAAAGAAAGGTTTTTAAGCCTTGAGACAATTTAGAAATGGATTGTGTATGTGTGCCATTCAGCAGATAAATGGGCAAGACAAAAGATGTAAGTGCCTTTGACCAGGATGTGGTAGTAGGTGGCAGGTCCACCAGTTTGTATCAAGAACTGCAACACTGCTGTGTTTTTTCACACTCAACAGTTATTGTCCTGTGTGTATCAAGAATGGTCCAACACCCAAAGGACACCCAGCAAACTTGACACAATTTTGGGAAGCCTTGGAGTCAAGATTGGCCAGCATCCCTGTGGAACCCTTTCGACACCTTGTGGAGTCCATGCCCCGACAAATTGAGGCTGTTCTGAGGGCAAAAGGGGGTGCAACTCAATATTTAGAACGTGTTACTAATGTTTCTTATACTCAGTGTATGAGCATCATCTAGTAAAAACATATGGATGTAAAGGAAGGAAGTTTCACCCACAGCGATTATGGATTAGGTTTTTCACTGGAACAATCTCCGACAACTAACTGGACTAACACTTATATTGTGTTACAAGGTGCTTCTAGGCAGAGTTGCAAAGAAAAGGCCATGGAATGCTGTGCAAAGCTGTCATCAAGGAAAAGGGTGGCTACTTTGAAGAATCTCAAATATAAAATTTACTTAGATTTGTTAAACACTTTTTTGGTTAGTACATGATTCCATGTGTTATTTCATAGTTTTGATGTCGTCACTATTATTCTGCAATGTAGAAAATAGTAAAAAATAAAGAAAAACCCTGGAATGAATAAGTGTGTCCAAACCTTTTACTGGTACTGTATGTTGACACCTGTTTTGTTTTCCTCTCCTCTCCTCCAGGCCATTCTAAACAGTTGTCTTTCACATGCTACCTGCCTTGGTATTTCACACTGATTTCACTTGAGGTCACCTCTAGAGGGCAGTCATGTATCGCCATTAGTGCACATTGTATGAAATTAAAATGCTTTTTTTTCAGAAGGAAATTGGGTTAATTATAAATACTGCACAATTTAAACACTTGCCCCCCAATCATACTTTCCCCAAATCACATGTAAATATAAAACAGTGCCTTCCTGTATTATAATTAAGCTAAAAGGTTTTATTATATTCTAATGAGCCATTTACTTTATGTTCATATTCTTAGATGTTATTTATTTCTTCTTATTGTTGTTGCATTGTCGAGAAGGAACATGCAAATAAGCATTTAAATGGACGGTGTTTACCATATCCTCTACATGCGACTAATAAAACTTAATAACCTCCACAACTTAAAAGAACCCAACAAAATAAATGTAAATCAAAAACCTCATGACATCATAATGTTAAAATGAAAAAATGAGTGAATGTTGAGAGGAGACCAACCTGTGTGACTGATGTATTGACCAGGTTCACAGCTGCTGTGTCTCTGAGGTGCTCTACAACCATCCTTAGTTGGGTCTAGACAGTAGAACCCCTCCAGTGTCCCACAGACAGTGTCTGATGAATATGTACATGGCTGCTTTACCTTCAAACCCAAACCTAGAGAGAAAACATGGCATCTATTATCTGATGCAGATTACAACTGACATATCCTCATAGCATAACAGCATAGACTAACGTATAAGTGTTTGTGTCTGAGTTTCAGTGCAGACACACAGGACAACCCTTACACTGGACCACCCCCTATATCACAGTTGGTACATACTTTGTATTTTACCATTGGGCTCATCAAGGAACATAGAATCAACACAGGGCACACAGCTGGTATTGGTGAATTCAGTACAATGCTTATATACACGATTTCCTGGGGAAGACATCACAATGTCATGTTTTTCTGTTAGTGTTGATGATGTATTAACATCTGGTGATTCATATGATGTAAAGAGAGGGTCCTTACCTGGTGAACACATAGGACAACATTCATCCCTTATTCTGTACTCAGCTCTACCACATGCAATACATGATCCAATGCTTACAAGCACCAATATAATACAGTTGAAGTTGGAAGTTTACATACATTTAAACTCAGTTTTTCACAATTCCTGACATTTAATCCAAGTAAAAATTCCTTGTCTTAAGTCAGTTAAGATCACCACTTTATTTTTAAGAATGTCAAATGTGAGAAAAGTAGAGAGAATTATTTATTTCAGATTTTATTTATTTCATCAGATTCCCAGTGGGTCAGAAGTTTACATACACTCAACTAGTATTTGGTAGCATTGCCTTTAAATTGTTTAACTTGGGTCAAACGTTTTAGGTAGCCTTCCACGAGCTTCCCACAAAAAGTTGGGTGAATTTTGGCCCATTCCTCCGGACAGAGCTGGTGTAACTGAGTCAGCTTTGTAGGCCTCCTTGCTCACACATGCATTTTCAGTTCTGCCCACACATTTTCTATAAGATTGAGGTCAGGGCTTTGTGATGGCCACTCCAATACCTTGACTTTGTTGTCCTTAAGCCATTTTGCCACAAGTTTGGAAGTATTCTTGGGGTCATTGTCCATTTGGAAGACCCATTTCCTGTCTTGAGATGTTGCTTCAATACAGTGCCTTGCGAAAGTATTCGGCCCCCTTGAACTTTGCGACCTTTTTCCACATTTCAGGCTTCAAACATAAAGATATAAAACTGTATTTTTTTGTGAAGAATCAACAACAAGTGGGACACAATCATGAAGTGGAACGACATTTATTGGATATTTCAAACTTTTTTAACAAATCAAAAACTGAAAAATTGGGCGTGCAAAATGTATCGCTCGTTTAATTGGACATATTAGATATGCTATTTATTCTGCAATAATTCTGAAAATATGGATTGTGTATAAATGCAATATTGTATTACATTACTGTATTCAGGCGTAAGCTATAGAAGTAACCTTCTGTCCCACCGGATCGATGGCATACAGCAAAATACTTAAAGCTGGTCTGTTTACAGTAGTAAAGTGAAGTGGGTCCAATTAAATGAGAGATTGGATGAATGGCTTCCTTGTTCTAGGCCTATGGTACCTCGTCAGTATAAAAAGATCACTGAAAAGGTGAGGAATTTATTATGGAATGATCATGAAAATGAATAAAAACACTAACGTTTTTCTTTAAGCAGGGAGCATGCTGTGACCATGATCTCTTTCGCAGATGAGCCCTGCTTGAACATCAATAAACAACAATCACACTGTATACACACATTGTAACGGCAGATCTCCTCTTCGTCTGAAGAGGAGTAAGGATCGGACCAAGATGCAGCGTGGTAAGTGTTCATGACGATATTTTAATAAAGACAAAATTAACACTCGAACAAAAACAAACGATGACGTGAAATCTACCAAACCGAACCAGTACCGTGTGGCGACAAACACTCACACGGAAACAAACACCCACAAAACAACAGTGAAACCCAGGCTACCTAAGTATGATTCTCAATCAGAGACAACTAACAACACCTGCCTCTGATTGAGAACCATACTAGGGCGAAACAGAAACCAAACATAGACTGCCCACCCCAACTCACGCCCTGACCATACTAAATAAAGACAAAACAAAGGAAATAAAGGTCAGAACGTGACACACATCATCTACACAATACATGAAAAGCAAACACTAAAATCAACCTAATAGATTTATAGAAAATAGATTCTCTCTTTCACTAATGGCAAATTATTGCATCTTGTTATTAACCTGTTTATTGTTATGAATAAGCCTGTCCATAATATCCCCCATTTGTACAAAATACTAGTCTACTTGCCTGTTTTCAAAGCTAAACTTCAACCTCTAGAAACGGTGCATAAGTATGGTCTAAAGTTTGTGGGAAGGTGAGCACATTTTCATGTCAAGTTCAGTTTTTATAAATGACAACTTCTGCTTGAAAACTGCCACACGCATGTTTTAGGGTCCGTTTTGTACACATGCACGGTTTATAAAGGAGGCCCCAGGCCAGGGTTTGAGAAATAAATTAGAGAATTGAAGATTTCATCCTTAGTTGTACATCTTCTTGAAATCTAAAAGCACAACCTAGATTGGAGCCAATGTCTTAAGTAGTTGAACATGTTATTACTCCTGCCTTGGAGAAAGTGACAAATTGACACATTTTCATTTTCGTCAAAAATTGCTTTATATCGAAGTGCCTTTGAGTTGACGGTTTGCACATGCGCATTTCGACTCGAGACGACTGTTAAACCCGATGACATGTTTCCGCATGAGTTTGGCAAGCCAACGTCGTCATGACATCACCTACAAGTGTGATCGAGGATTTCTATTGGTGAATCAGCTTAAGTCTGTCTTCATACTGCGCTGTCTTTGGGAGAACGGACATTGCTCCATACAATGCTGCCATACAACACTCCTTCCGTGGCCTCCAACTGCTCTTAAACGCTAGTAAAACCAAATGCATGCTTTTCAACCGATCGCTGCCTGCACCCGCATGCCCGACTAGCATCACCACCCTGGATGGTTCCGACCTTGAATATGTGGACATCTATAAGTACCTAGGTGTCTGGCTAGACTGCAAACTCTCCTTCCAGACTCATATCAAACATCTCCAATCGAAAATCAAATCAAGAATCGGCTTTCTATTTCGCAACAAAGCATCCTTCACTCATGCAGCCAAACATACCCTCGTAAAACTGATTATCCTTCCGATCCTCGACTTCGGCGATGTCATCTACAAAATGGCTTCCAACACTCTACTCAGCAAACTGGATGCAGTCTATCACAGTGCCATCCGTTTTGTCATTAAAGCACCTTATACCACCCACCACTGCGACCTGTATGCTCTAGTCGGCTGGCCCTCATTACATATTCGTCGCCAGACCCACTGGCTCCAGGTCATCTACAAGTCCATGCTAGGTAAAGCTCCGCCTTATCTCAGTTCACTGGTCACGATGGCAACACCCATCCGTAGCACGCGCTCCAGCAGGTGTATCTCACTGATCATCCCTAAAGCCAACACCTCATTTGGCCGCCTTTCGTTCCAGTACTCTGCTGCCTGTGACTGGAACGAATTGCAAAAATCGCTGAAGTTGGAGACTTTATTTCCCTCACCAACTTCAAACATCAGCTATCTGAGCAGCTAACCGATCGCTGCTGCTGTACATAGTCTATTGGTAAATAGCCCACCCATTTTCACCTACCTCATCCCCATACTGTCTTTATTTATTTACTTGCTCTTTTGCACACCAATATCTCTACCTGTACATGACCATCTGATCATTTATCACTCCAGTGTTAATCTGCAAAATTGTAATTATTCGCCTACCTCCTCATGCCTTTTGCACACATTGTATATAGACTCCCCCTTTGTTTTCTACTGTGTTATTGACTTGTTAATTGTTTATTCCATGTGTAACTCTGTGTTGTCTGCTCACACTGCTATGCTTTATCTTGGCCAGGTCGCAGTTGCAAATGAGAACTTGTTCTCAACTGGCCTACCTGGTTAAATAAAGGTGAAATAAAAATAAAAATAAAACAAGGCTACGTCACCACAAGAGAGAAGCATTCTCTAATAACTATTTGTCCATTTTTGTTTCATACTTCTCAAGGTTGATAACTAGCTTGTTAATGTTTTGTTCTTCCAGTGATTGAATTCAGCAATATATCATAATTTACAAATTGAAAGGTTATTATATTTTATTATGATTCAGTTCACTTTTATTCACATTGACGGTGATGACTGATAACTCAGGGGAGGTCAGCCAATGTACATTACTATATTATATTTATTAACGGTGCAGTGTAAGCTATATTTAAGCAGAATATAAGAGCTATTCTTACTATACAGTACATGTACTAAAATACATGAATTCAACAGGTCAGTTCATCTCAATACTTCAAAACTCCTAAGAATGTCACAAATCCAGTGTGTGGGTCTTCCAGTGAGTTGGTGAGGACTGAGGAAACATGCCACAGTTTGAAACCTTGATATGGACTGTAAGTGAAACATTTCTGATTTGCACATTTTGTGGCTTGGCATGTTTAAAAAAACAAATGATCAATGTACATTTTTCCCTCATGAAATATGAATTAGAGTTATTATCAGCCTACAATATAGTCTTAGTTTCAATTTGACTGAAAACCTTGTAGAAAAAACATGGAGAGAAATGCATTTCATTAACATTTATTGACTGAATTTGCAGATAACAGGTTATCTTGGGTTTGGTGTCACATCTTTAAATGTGATGTATGCTGATGGTGGTGATTTATTTATTCTCTATTTGCAGATACATTTTACACTTCTAAACAATGAACCCTGTTCCACATATGATCCAGCCATCTATAAAATAGGTGACAGATATTGCAGAATGTGTAGGCCTGGTAAGGACCTTGTGTATTTTTATGAAGGGTTAATTATAATCATAAAAACAATAATAATTATGATGATAATAATACCAAAAGGTTCTCTTTTCAACAGGACATTGAGTACATAGTCATTGTACTAAATCTACATATACACCTTCCTGTGTGCCCTGTATTGACTCCACCTTCCTTGATGAGCCCAGTGGTAAAACAACATGCAACAACTGTACCACATGTGATCCAGGTGAGAATTCTGTCTTCTGGGCATAAACACTGAGCTACTTTACTATATCAGATGTTGTTTTAATGAAATACATCAGGCTTTACATTTGGCTTCAGATACCAAGTGACATGTTTTCTCCATAGGTTTGGGTTTGAAGGTAAAGCAGTCATGTAGACCTTCATCAGATACTGTCTGTGGGACAATGGAGGGGTTCTACTGTCTAGACCCAACTAAGGATGGTTGTAGAGCAGCCCAGAGACACAGCAGCTGTAAACCTGGTCAATACATCAGTCACACAGGTTGGTCTTCTGTCTCATCATAATACTCATTGTGTTGTCATAATTCAATTTAGTCAAGTTGGTAACTTCAGTGTGAATAATCATTAACAGTTAATGGAATTAAATTAGTAGGGAAAAACTAAATGCAATTATATATTTCTGCAGGAACAAACAGAACTGTGTGTTCTGACTGCACTGGTGATACTTATTCAGATGGATCATTAACATCCTGCCAGCCACACACACAGTAAGTTCACATATGTTTACATACATCAAAAGTCTAAGGTAAATCAAACAATATACTAAAGTACAAATCTACAACAAAACAGAAAGTTGAATGATCAAATTGCTGTCTCAGACTGTTATATTATGTGTTACAGGTGTAAATCCTTAGGTCTTCAAGAACTTAGACCAGGAACTCATTTGTCCAATTCTGAATGTGGACCACAATCCTCAAGAATAGAACCTGGAATCATCATTGGTGTTGTGGCATCAGTCCTAATAGCAATAATAATAATAATAATAATAAGATTTGTAATTCTAAGGAAGGAAAGAAGTCCAACAACAGTGACTTTTTCTCCAGTGACAGTAAATGCTGTAGAGGTATGTTGATATAATCTACATGTTGAACAGTCACTGTCCTAAGGTTAGCTGAGCAGATGATATTATTGCTCTACTTACTCTGGGCTGAACTAGAAATGTTTTATTGAGTAATATGTTTCCTTCTATTAGGCATCATCAGATTTAGAGGAAACACCAAGCAATGTAGTACAATGAAACAGAAGAAAGTACAGCATCTTGCAGGTGTTAGTTTTGTAAATGGTGAGTTGTCAAGAACTTCAGCCGTATGACTAAAGGTGTAAGCTCTATTACTTCATGTTATCAATACAATGATGACAACTAAGATATGATCAAAGTGCTATGAAACTATAGCTTTACTTTCACACGGTCCTTGTTCATTACTGGTTTATTCTCCCACAGATTCAAGCTCTGACCGCACTCATCATTACAAATGCTACCTGAGGTACGTCCAGATTCTGTACACTGTGGTAAATGTGATCTACATTCAATTGTTTCTTGAAGTTGGTTTCTGGCATATTACTGTTGCTAAGTAAGATTTTATGAGGTTTGCCAAATTGGAGTAAAACACTGTATTTTGTCAGTGTTTTTGTGCACTAGTATCCCAAAGTATTAAGTGAAATCAAACATAGAAAACAGTATTGGCAGCAATGAAAAATAATTAAAAGGTGTGAAATGGCTAGCTAGTTGGCGGTGGTGGCGCTAATAGTGTTTCAATCGGTGACGTCACTTGCTCTGAGACCTTAAAGTAGTTGTTCCCCGGTTCCGTTTAGGCTATAGGTTACACATAAGAACTCAGATGCACTGAAATGAATAGCCTGATTCAATGCGATTCTCCTGAATAAAAATCTGTTAAACTCTTTGGTCTATGAATACCGCTTCTATACCGATTCTATCTTTTTGGTCTTTTTCTATAGGCATATCCTACCACTACTATTCTAAATTGTGGAGACTTAGGCCTACCAGGAACCCATGATGAGGGTGAGCAAGACCTTCGATAGTCGAGTGGACTATGCAGAAATAATCGTGGAATTCATCATTGCTAAGCAAACAAGGGGTAGCATTTGCTTTTTGCCCATTTCTATAACAAGAGTTAGTCCTATATCCTCACATACCCACTCAATTCAAGCCCTGCTTTTAACCATAAGACATCTCAGTGATTGTGTCTGTTAAACAGGTGAACTTGTGGTAAACTGGGAACTCTGGGGAAAGGACAAGGACAACACTAAAAGGCCACTGAACCCACACATGGTGCCTGCATGATACACTGAACCCACACATGGTGCCTGCATGATACACTGAACCCACACATGGTGCCTGCATGATACACTGAACCCACACGTGGTGCCTGCATGATACACTGAACCCACACGTGGTGCCTGCATGATACACTGAAGCCACACATGTTGCCTGCATGATACACTGAACCCACACGTGGTGCCTGCATGATACACTGAACCCACACATGTTGCCTACACTGAACCCACACATGGTGCCTGCATGATACACTGAACCCACACATGGCACCTGCACGATACAACATTAGAATACAAGTTGTACTAATCATTAAGGTGGTTGTCAGCATTTCTTTCAACTGCACAATATGCATGAATTCAAAAACGTTCTGCTGAGTTGTCTTTAGGAATGTAGCCTCGATAGTATCACTTCTTTATGTCCCTTGTGAAACAGGTTCTACTACCAGCAAGTAAATACACTTCTCTCCACAGTTCTAAGGGAAACGCATTCACCCAAAAGCACCTTTTTAGTGAATGACTGTAGACTTATCATTTACAGTTGATAGTCTTTTAACATCCCCCACAAAACACATAGTTGTAACCTACAACTAGATGCGAACTCATGGAACTGAACAAATCGAACTGAACAAATAAAAGAGGAATGGACTTTTAAAAACGTCCCTAACATTCCCTGTATACAACTGTACATGGCAGTTTCACTCTAAACCCCTCTCTTCCTGATTTTTGTCTCTACAATCAATGGACAAATAGGTTTAGTTAAATTAATCTAACACCAATACAACTATTTGCAGTTTAGCAGTATTATCATGATGAATTTGTCAGACTGCTCAGACAGATGGTAAACAGAATGTAAATCTAAACCTGCAAGCCTTGGCTACTTTCAATTCTCTGCCTGTTTCATAAAAAAAACTGCAAAAATACTGCAGGGACTTTCCTAGTCATATAATACATGCAGAACCTGCTCCACCTGTCCCACCATGCCTTACTGCCCTCCTGATCTAACAGAACTGGACAGGGGAAAACAAATACCATGATGCTTTCACCTGTCTCCTGTTCAGATCAATGACCATGAAAGAAAGGAGATAGAGGAAGCCACTGTAGACTATTGAGATGCACCCCTACAGTAGGCTGTGGCTGCCTTGTTATCAGTCTTGTGTTTCTCTCCCTCAGGAATGGCAGACCAAGGAGCTGCTCTCTCTTATGACTCCACTGTCCGATGAAGAAACAAAGCCGCTTGATGACAATGGATCCTCCTCAAGAGGTCAAAGGGCAGACAAACCTCTTAGGCAGTAACATCCCAGTCTGCTTCAGTGGCTCAAAAATCAGGAGCAAACCCAGACTCAGAGATGGATAGGTAAGAGATAGCATTATCATAATCAAACCCAGACTCAGAGCTGGCACCTCTTGTTACACACTACAAATATGAACATGACGTTCTCTGTGAGACTGAAGTTTTATATTTAATTAAAATCCTCACCTTAATTAACCTTCCCACGGGCAGGTAAGAGGGCATGTTATAGAGCTCACCAGATTGTAGTCCTAAAAAACTGAACTAAGTTACCTCTGGTTTGTTCAGACATTCCTATGGGGAAGGAATAGGGTTTTAGGATAAACGCCTAAAATAAGGTCTGAGGTTAAAACAGGCTTAGGAAATCACACTCCCTTTATTTTACTGACTTGTTGAATGATTGATCCATTTATCCTTTCATCCCTTCCCAGCCTTCCTCTCCTCTGAGGACCCAGCGAGGGTGGAGCACAGTGAGACACTTCTACAGCCAGAGAGGTGAGAGGTCACATGGTTTAGATGGTAAATATTTGTATCACGTAGGCAAAAGGGAATATGTTCCATCATCTACAGCACCAGTCAAAAGTTTGGACACCCCTACTCATTCAAGGGTTTTTCTTTATTTGTACTTATTTTCTACATTGTCGAATAATCATGAAGACATCAAAACTATGAAATAACACATATGGAATCATGTAGTAACCAAAAAAGTGTTAAATATTCATTTACATTAGTGAGAAATTGTCCACTGATTCATGTAGTTTCTCTCCCCTTTTGACAGTTGATTTCCTCTCAGGAACCCACATTTGTTCTTTGTTATTCTGAAAGTAATTTGTGTAGCGTGTACTTTTCCCCACTCATTCACCCCGTCTCTTTACGTAGCTTATACATATTTGGTGGCCTGATTGCATCCAGACTTTGTCAAATTCTGAACACAATGCCCATCCTGGCAGATCTGAACCTAATGCGAGCACAATGGGACTTTCGTGAATCCAGACCTAACGCAGCTTGGAGTGATCGGATGACAGGAGTCATCAAAGTAATAGATATGTAAGATGCTACATATCTATTACATTGAGTGTTGTATATACATAACATGACTAAATATGTTTATTTCTGTGTTGCACTGGCAGTCAAGAAATGGAACAGCAAGGCCACAGAACATGGCATACGCAGAGCTGTGGGAGACCACCTGAAGCATTCCCCTGGTAGAGCCAGAGGATGGTGTTTACCACACCAACACCTTCAACAGGCTTGAAAAGTGGGATTGATCTGTTTGATCCATTTTATTTGTTTCAGTTTTCATTAGTTGAATCCTTTGACTTATTGTTGATTTAAAAAAATAATAACAAAAATGCACTGGATTGGTTCAAATGTGATACTAAACTTACATCATTTTGACACAGAGGAAGATATACTGAATTTATACTGTTTTTGATTCTAAGATGAACCAAAATATATGTTACTTTAGCACATTTCTGTTCATTAATTTTGCAAGAATGTTGATTGGTCGGTCGGTCATTGGGTTCATTAGTTTAGCAATATATTGATGCCATTGATTAAAAGAGTAAGAATATGATGCAATGCAATGCAATGCACGCTTGTTTTAGTCCATTGTTTGCAAAAAATATCATCGTAAAAAAATTGTCAGTTGGTTGCATAAATAATGAAGATTACTAAATGTTACATGAAATATCAAAACCGAATTGAAACGCCTTTGATAAAATGTAATGGCAATAATTCACTTAATGGTAAGGTATGGAATAATAAATGTATCATTTTTCACGCTGGATGTTGTAACGATCGTCTGTGGTGGAAGAAGGTGAGGGCCAAAGCGCAGCGTGGTAAGTGTTCATGTTTTTAATAAAATAACTGAACACTGAACAAAACAATAAACGACAAACGAACTAAACGACAAACGAACAGTCCCGTAAGGTGAAATGGAAGCAACACTAAACAGGAAATAATCACCCACAAAACACAGGTGGGAAAAGGCTACCTAAGTATGATTCTCAATAAGAGACAACGAACGACACCTGCCTCTGATTGAGAACCATACCAGGCCAAACACAAAACCACAACATAGAAAAAAGAACATAGACTACCCACCCCAACTCATGCCCTGACCAAACTAAAATAAAGACATAACTAAGGAACTAAGCTCAGAACGTGACAGATGTTTGAAATATGAGTAGGTGATGATTTGAGTCAGTCTTCTTCATTAGTGGAATAAAGACAATTAGCACAAATGTTGTACAGAAATACTGTGTGTAAATACTGGAGTGATGTGGGATGTTAATAAAATGTCCATAGACCAATTTTTTTTTATACTGAGTTCATGTGTATAGGCTGCAAGTACGTTGAAATGAAGTTGTTTTCAAGTCGTTGAAACTTTCAACCAAAACTAAATCGGGCATAGTCGTCTTTTCGACTACATTTTGCTAGGTGGGTATAGCCTGCTACATCTTCCATCCTCTCAGGCCAGAGAAAGAATGTATGAATTAATGGTTGGATCAGAATCACAGTTATCATTGACCATTACAGAGAATTAAGTAAAACCACAAGTCTAAATCCTTATCTCCATCCATGACAAAATCAGCCCTTTCCTAAATTAAACTCCACCGAAGGACAAATCCAAACTGGCTTGCCTTCATATTTTTTGGGGGTTCCACCAGAATCAAATCTAAGTTTATTTGTCACGTGCCGCGAATACAGACCCTACAGTGAAATGCTTACTTACAGGCCCTAACCAACAGTGCGATTTAAAAAAAAGAAGTAAATAATAGGTATTAGGTGAACAATAGATAAGTAAAGAAATCAATACGACATTGAAAAATAACAGTAGCGAGGCTATATACAGGCACCGGTTTGTCGGGCTAATTGAGGTAGTATGCACATGTAGGTACGGTTAAAGTGGCTATACATATATGATGAACAGAGAGTAGCAGCCATGTAAAAGAGGGGTTGGAGGCAGGGGGGCTCTTGGACCTAGACTTGGCCCCCCTTGCCATGCTGTAGCAGTGAGAACAGTCTATGACTAGGATGGCTGGAGTCTTTGACTATTTTTAGGGCCTTCCTCTGACACCGCCTGGTACAGAGGTCCTGGATGGCAGGAAGCTTGGCCCCAGTGATGTACTGGGCAGTTCGCGTTACCCTCTGTAGTGCCTTGCGGATGGAGGCCGAGCAATTGCCTTACCAGGCAGTGATGCAGCCTGTCAGGATGTCGGTGGTGCAGCTGTAGAACCTTTTGAGGATCTGAGGACCCATACCAAATCTTTTCAGTCTCCTGAGGCGGAATAGGTTTTGTCATAACCTCTTCATGACTGTCTTGAAGTGCTTGGACCATTCTAGTTTGAACTTGAAGCTCTCAACCTGCTCCACTACATCCCTGTCGATGAGAATCGGGGCGTGCTCGGTCCTCTTTTTCCTGTAGTGCACAATCATCTCCTTTGTCTTGATCACGTTGAGGGAGAGGTTGTTATCCTGGCACCACACGGCCAGGTCATTGACCTCCTGCCTATAGGCTGTCTCGTCGTTGTCGGTGATCAGGCCTACCACTGTTGTGTCATCGGCAAATTAAATGATGGTGTTGGAGTCGTGCCTGGCCATGCAGTCATGAGTGAACAGGGAGTACAGGAGGGGGCTGAGCACCTACTCCTGAGGGGCCCCTGTGTTGCGGATCAGCGTGGCGGATCCTACCCTCAAAACCTCAGGGACGGCACGTCAGGAAGTCCAGGATCCAGTTGTGACTTCCAATTGCAGAGGGGGGTGTTTAGTCCCAGGGCCCTTAGCTTACTGATGAGCTTTGAGGGCACTATGGTGTTGAAAGCTGAGCTGTAGTCAATGAATAGCATTCTCACATAGGTGTTCCTTTTATCCAGGTTGGAAAGGGCAGTGTGGAGGGTGATTGAGATTGCATCATATTGTAGTCATAGCAGATAATATTCTAATCTTTGGTGACTTTAATATTCACATGGAAAAGTCCACAGACCCACTCCAAAAGGCTTTCGGAGCCATCATCGACTCAGTGGGTTTTGTCCAACATGTCTCTGGACCCACTCACTGTCTCAGTCATACTCTGGACCTAGTTTTATCCCATGGAATAAATGTTGTGGATCTTAATGTTTTTCCTCATAATCCTGGACTATCGGACCACCATTTCATTACGTTTGCAATTGCAACAAATAAACTGCTCAGAACCCAACCAAGGAACATCAAAAGTCGTGCTATAAATTCACAGACAACACAAAGATTCCTTGATGTCCTTCCAGATTCCCTCTGTCTACCCATGGACGCCAGATGACAAAAATCAGTTAACCACCTAACTGAGGAACTCAATTTAACCTTGCGCAATACCCTAGATGCAGTTGCACCCCTAAAAACTAAAAACATTTCTCATAAGAAACTAGCTCCCTGGTACACAGAAAATACCCGAGCTCTGAAGCAAGCTTCCAGAAAATTGGAATGGAAATGGTGCCACACTAAACTGGAAGTCTTCCGACTAGCTTGGAAAGACAGTACCGGGGAGTACCAAAAAGCCCTTACTGCTGCTCGATCATCCTATTTTTCTAACTTAATTGAGGAAAATAAGAACAATCCGAAATTCCTTTTTGATACTGTCGCAAAGTTAACTAAAAAGCAGCATTCCCCAAGAGAGGATGGCTTTCACTTTAGCAGTGATAAATTCATGAACTTCTTTGAGGAAAAGATCATGATTATTAGAAAGCAAATTACGGACTCCTCTTTAAATCTGCGTATTCCTTCAAAGCTCAGTTGTCCTGAGTCTGCACAACTCTGCCAGGACCTAGGATCAAGAGAGACGCTCAAGTGTTTTAGTATTATATCTCTTGACACAATGATGAAAATGATCATGGCCTCTAAACCTTCAAACTGCATACTGGCCCCTATTCCAACTAAACTACTGAAAGAGCTGCTTCCTGTGCTTGGCCCTCCTATGTTGAACATAATAAACGTCTCTCTATCCACCGGATGTGTACCAAACTCACTAAAAGTGGCAGTAATAAAGCCTCTCTTGAAAAAGCCAAACCTTGACCCAGAAAATATAAAAAACTATCGGCCTATATCGAATCTTCCATTCCTCTCAAAATGTTTAGAAAAGGCTGTTGCTTAGCAACTCACTGCCTTCCTCAAGACAAACAATGTATAGGAAATGCTTCAGTCTGGTTTTAGACCCCATCATAGCACTGAGACTGCACTTGTGAAGGTGGTAAATGACCTTTTAATGGCATCAGACCGAGGCTCTGCATCTGTCCTCGTGCTCCTAGACCTTAGTGCTGCTTTTGATACCATCGACCACCATTCTTTTGGTAAGATTGGAAACCCAAATTGGTCTACAAGGACAAGTTCTGGCCTGGTTTAGATCTTATCTGTCGGAAAGATATCAGTTCGTCTCTGTGAATGGTTTGTCCTCTGACAAATCAACTGTAAATTTCGCTGTTCCTCAAGGTTCCGTTTTAGGACCACTATTGTTTTCACTATATATTTTACCTCTTGGGGATGTCATTCGAAAACATAATGTTAACTTTCACTGCTATGCGGATGACACACAGCTGTACATTTCAATGAAACATGGTGAAGCCCCAAAATTGCCCTCGCTAGAAGCATGTGTTTCAGACATAAGGAAGTGGATGGCTGCAAACGTTCTACTTTTAAACTCGGACAAAACAGAGAGGCTTGTTCTAGGTCCCAAGAAACAAAGACATCTTCTGTTGAATCTGACAATTAATCTTAATGGTTGTACAGTCGTCTCAAATAAAACTGTGAAGGACCTCTGCGTTACTCTGGACCCTGATCTCTCTTTTGAAGAACATATCAAGACCATTTCGCTTTTTTCCATCTACGTAACATTGCAAAAATCAGAAAATTTCTGTCCAAAAATGATGCAGAAAAATTAATCCATGCTTTTGTCACTTCTAGGCTAGACTACTGCAATGCTCTACTTTCCGGCTACCCGGATAAAGCACTAAATAACCTACAAAGCATTACATGGGCTTGCTCCTACCTATCTCTCTGATTTGGTCCTGCCGTACATACCTACACGTGCGCTACGGTCACAAGACGCAGGCCTCCTAATTGTCCCTAGAATTTCTAAGCAAACAGCTGGAGGCAGGGCTTTCTCCTATAGAGCTCCATTTTTATGGAACGGTCTGCCTACCCATGTCAGAGACGCAACCTCGGTCTCAACCTTTAAGTCCTTATTGAAGACTCATCTCTTCAGTGGGTAATATGATTGAGTGTAGTCTGGCCTAGGAGTGGGAAGGTGAACGGAAGGGCTCTGGAGCAACGAACCGCCCTTGCTGTCTCTGCCTGGCCGGTTCCCCTCTTTCCACTAGGATTCTCTGCCTCTAACCCTATTACAGTGGCTGAGTCACTGGCTTACTGGGGCTCTCTCATACTGTCCCTGGAGGGGGTGCGTCACCTGAGTGGGTTGATTCACTGATGTGGTCATCCTGTCTGGGTTGGCACCCCCCCCTGGGGTTGTGCCGTGGCGGAGATCTTTGTGGGCTATACTCAGCCTTGTCTCAGGATGTTAAGTTGGTGGTTGAAGATATCCCTCTAGTGGTGTGGGGGCTGTGCTTTGGCAAAGTGGGTGGGGTTATATCCTTCCTGTTTGGCCCTGTCCGGGGGTGTCCTCGGATGGGGCCACAGTGTCTCCTGACCCCTCCTGTCTCATCCTCCAGTATTTATGCTGCAGTAGTTTATGTGTCGGGGGGCTAGGGTCAGTTTGTTAAATCTGGAGTACTTCTCCTGTCCTGTTCGGTGTCCTGTGTGAATTTAAGTGTGCTCTCTCTAATTCTCTCTTTCTCTCTTTCTCTCTCTTGGAGGACCTGAGCCCTAGGACCATGCCTCAGGACTACCTGACAGGATGACTCCTTGCTGTCCCCAGTCCACCTGGCCATGCTGCTCCAGTTTCAACTGTTCTGCCTTATTATTATTCGACCATGCTGGTCATTTATGAACATTTGAACATCTTGGCCATGTTCTGTTATAATCTCCACCCGGCGCAGCCAGAAGAGGACTGGCCACCCCACATAGCCTGGTTCCTCTCTAGGTTTCTTCCTAGGTTTTGGGCTTTCTAGGGAGTTTTTCCTAGCCACCATGCTTCTACACCTGCATTGCTTGACGTTAGGGGTTTTAGGCTGGGTTTCTGTACAGCACTTTGAGATATCAGCTGATGTACGAAGGGCTATATAAATACATTTGATTTGATTTGATCATCTGTAAATCTGTTGGGGCAGTATGCAAATTGGAGTGGGTCTAGGGTTTCTGGGATGTTGCTGTTAATGTGATCCATGACCAACCTTTCAAAGCACTTCATGGCTACAGGCATGAGTGCTATGGGTCGGGAGTCAGTTAGGTAGGTTACCTTAGTGTTCTTGGGCACAGGCACAATGGTTGTCTGCTTAAAACATGTTGGTATTACAGACTCGGGACAGGGAGAGGTTGAAAATGTCAGTGAAGACACTTGTCAGTTGGTCAGCTCATGCTCGCAGTACACGTCCTGGTAATCCGCCTGGCCCTGCGGCCTTGTGAATGTTGACCTGTTTAAAGGTCTTACTCACATTGGCTGCGGAGAGCGTGATTACACAGTCGTCCAGAACAGCTGGTGCTTTCATGCATGTTTTAGTGTTATTTGCCTCGAAGCGAGCATATTAGTGGTTTAGCTCGTTTGGTAGGCTCGTGTCACTGGGCAGCTCTTGGCTTTGCTTCCCTTTGTTGCCTGTAATGGTTTGCAAGCCCTGCCACATCCGACGAGCGTCAGAGCTTGTGTAGTACAATTTGATCTTCGTCCTGTATTGACGCTTTTCTGTTTTGGTGGTTGGTCGGTTGGCGTAGAACGATTTCTTATGAGCTTCTGGGTTAGAGTCCCGGGTTAGAGTCATCGATGCACTTATTGATGAAGCCCATGACTGATGTGGTGTACTCCTCAATGCCATCGGAGGAATCCCGGGAAACATATTCCAGTCTGTGATAGCAAAACATTCCTGTAGCTTAGCATCTGCTTCATCTGACCACATTTTTTATTGATCTAGTCACTGGTGCTTCCTGCTTTCATTTTTGCTTGTAAGCAGGAATCAGGAGGATAGAATTATGGTCAGATTTGCCAAATGGAGAGTGAGGGAGAGCTTTGTATGCGTCTCTGTGTGTGGAATATAGGTGGTCCAGCGTTTTCTTTTCCTCTGGTTGCACATTTAACATGCTGATAGAAAATAGGTAAAACGTATTTAAGTTTCCATGCATTGTTTCTGGCTACTAGGAGCGCCGCCTCTGGGTGAGCGTTTTCTTATTTGCTTATGGTGGAATACAGCTCATTCAATGCTGTCTTAGTGCCAGCCTCTGACTGTGGTGGTATGGACACAGCTATGAAAAATACAGGTGAAAACTCTCTAGGTAGATAGCGTGGTCTACAGCTTATCATGAGAAACTCTACCTCAGACGAGCAAAAGCTCAAGACTTCCTTAAATATTGTGCACCAGCTGTTATTTGCAACAATACATAGCCTGCGGCCCCTTGTCTTACCTCCACTTCCCAAGAAAGCAGTATATCCTTAGCATCGGGCTCGTCAGAGTCGTGAAAGGAAAAGAAGGATTCTGCTAGTCCGTGGTGAGTAGTCGCAGTCCTGATGTCTAGAAGTTATTTTCGGTCATAAGAGACGGTAGCGGCAACATTACGTACAAAATGAGTAAAAATATAAATGACAAACAATGCAAATAAACAAACAAAAAACACAATCGGTTGGGGGAACATAAAACGTCTGCCTTCTCCTCCGGCATTGAGAATATAGAGAATTTGCCAATTCTGGCATTGGGACGTGCGCTCTACACAATACATTTTGCAGTGTTATATCAACACTTAGAGTTGATTTTAATACTACCCCGGAAAACATATGGTCCCACTCTACAGAGTTTAAAAAGTACTCTGATTATAGTGTTACAGCTTTTGTGTTAATTGACCCCCCATAAACGTAACAGACAAATACTAGGAGCTGTGCCAGGCCCGCCACGTCTGTTGACTCATCCAGCTGTAACGCATGTAATTCCCTGGCTTGTATGCGAAGCAGCAATTGTTTCAAATCATCTCCTGCCATGTCACTGATGCGTCGTGAAACTGCTGTTTGATGAAGTCATTGTCTGTATAGTTTTTTGGGTCTTTTCCCCCAGCATTGTCCCAGCCATATCCACGGCAGCAGGAAGAATTAAATCCTCCACAATAGTATGGGGCTTGCCTGGAAGAGAGTAACGGTTAATGTGATTGGATGTTAATTATTTGAATAGGTAACCTATATTTGACATTGTGTTGTTATTTCGCTGAACACGAGATGGTTTAATTTTATTTTTGGCAGTGAAACAAGGTTACTCGGGCGAGAAAAAAACCTCTCCCAAATGCATAGCCCCTTTGGAAAATATTAATGTACTGTTTGAAAATGTGAATTTAAAAAATGACAGCATTGCACATACGCACCCCTGGGGGTACGCGTACCTCAGTTTGGGAATACCTGCTCTAGAAGGTATCCTATAGGCTACATAAATATTGAGATAGACTGGTACTTCATAAATCAACTGGTTTAACTCAAAAAGTGTTTAATCATTTTTAGTTTGTAAAGAAAATATTTAGCTTTGTGACTTCAACATCACCTTATCACCAATAAATCTGTCAACAGATTTGGAAATTTGAGACTATTGTAAGTCTCTGCGTTACATAGCAAAGGAATGTAATGGGTTTTCATTTTGTTAGTGTTAAACTGGATAAAACAAAGCACAGTTGCTTTGTTTATTATTTGAAATGCATGGAGGATGCCTGCTTCAAAAATATTCATTTAAAAAAAATGTATCCTTACCCCTCCCTAAACAATATAATGTAGCGCACTTCACTTTATAACCGGTGACAGTTTTAATACTCATCTATTTACAATGTGTTAATGAGCCTATAAAATGGGACATTGGTACTTTCTCACTTGGACATTAAACTATTTATCTTAGTTGGAAGTGTACCTTACCTATCATAGTTCATGAAGGTGAAAATATGAAGAGGAAGTGTAGAGTAGAAACAAAGTTATCAGATGATGATGATCACGAGTTCCATTCTCCTCCTCCAGCATTCTCACGAGTCCCTCATACCTTCACGTAAACAAGAGAACTGAAAGTAAAGGAAGTTCACAGATTTTTTAAAACCTTTTATTCAACTAGGCAAGTCAGTTAAGAACAAATTCTTATTTACAATGACGGCCTACACCGGCCAAACCCGGATGACGTTGGGCCAATTGTGCGCCACGCTACGGAACTCCCAATCACGGCCGGTTGTGATACAGCCTGGATTCAAACCAGGGTGTCTGTAGTGACACCTCTAGCACTGAGATGCAGTGCCTTAGACCGCTGCACCCCCCGGGAGCCCCAGAAAGCTACATTCACAGTGTATTTGAAAGGACTTTAGGTGTGCTCGATCTAGGCACAATGGAAACAACCAAAGTGTCCCAAAAGTGCAAACTGCCTGCCAGTTAATCTAAATCATGAGCACCTGAAGTATTTAAATATTTAGAAATATTTGATCCAGGTCTGATTCACATAGATAGCTATATAGCCTAATCTACACACTCAAAGCATGTTCATACCTTCCTGGACAATACCTTTAGCTGGGCCAACCTGTCCTTCACTACCTTCCTGGACATTGCCTGTAGCTGGACCAACCTGCCCTTCACTATCTTCCTGGACATGGCCTGTAGCTGGACCAACCTGTCCTTCACTACCTTCCTGGACATGGCCTGTAGCTAGGCCAATCTGTCCTTCACTACCTTCCTGGACATGGCCTGTAGCTAGGCCAATCTGTCCTTCACTACCTTCCTGGATATGGCCTGTAGCTGGACCAACCTGTTCTCGGCTGCTGCCTCAACTCATCCTGCGGGCCTTTATTAGTGATCAACTCTCATTCCTTTATGGACAGAGTTCTACACAAGGAACTCACTGTACCTGCAGAGTACAGTATTGATTGGGATAACATACAATAAGAGTGTCACCTTTTTTAGACAGGATTGTTCACACCTATCCAAACATTTCAGATCTCAGGGGGTGAGGGCTAAGTGTTGATTTGGGATTGGGGGCTCATCCTCCCACAGTTTAGGTTCTAAAGCTGTGTTTGATACTGTATCTCCATGCGTACACACCAGAAGATTCATGATTCTTCCTGGCCACCATGCAAGATTAGATTAAGGTCAAATTTCAGAAGAAACATTACATGCAGCCTATATATCAATTTAAAATGTTATCAAATGATTCATTCCTAACTCTGACCAAGTTAACTAAGGTTTAACCTCATTCTGCATGGCTTGGTGTCTGTCTCAGATTGAGTTGCTTCTCCGTCCAACAGGGCTAGGAACCCTCCATGTTCAGGACCACACCCAGAGCTGGCCTCACAGCCTGTGGAGCTTCTCTTCTATCCCGGCTATATACTGGCTCTTTTCCTGCACCTCCTTCTGATTCCTGACCTCCTCTGATATACACACTATCAACAATACCTTTAATACAAAGAACACACAGAAAAGTATGTGAGATGATGAAGGTTACTTCAGCGGCGCATTTTCACTATTTGTTTTACATAAATTTGACTTTTCACTAGTTTAATTTTAGTTTGACAGGTTTTTTAAATTTACTTATAGATGTGTGTTGTGCTCTGTTTTAGTTTGAACAGTCTAATTCTAGATCTCTGTTGATTCTGGTATTAGTTTTAGTTTGAACCAGGCTGCTGTGGTAAGAGAGGTCGTAAATTCCTGGCGGAGATTATCTCCTCATGGCAACAGTATAGAGAGAGAGAGTTTCATGGAGAGAACAAAATAATTTCTTCCACCTCATAGAACTGGAGAACCAAACGACATTTATGTTCTGGAGAAGGTATAAAAGATCGGTGAAGAATCCAGCTACGAACTGGTCCGTTTGGTACAATTTTGTGAAACTCATGGGAGACAATACGGCCACATTGCCATAACGCTGTTTATACAATAGCCTCAGATATGAGGCTTACATCTAATTGTTGTATAAGATGAATGAGTGAGGGTGATACTGTTTGTGAAATTGTGTAATGTGATTTTGGACTGTTTAATGAAGGAAACTCCAATTCCCTAAAAAGTTTCACTAAGTCATTGGCGCGCCCCCAGGGGCACTGACAAGACCTGGCATTATGAGACAGCCTTTTTCTATGTCCCGAATAAAACTCCCACCTGGATTTTCTATAAGCAGACCAAGCTTCCCTTAATTACGAGATGGCTAAAGGTTGCAGACCAGCTTACCATGAGAGGGCCACGGTTTGAGTAGAGACCATAAACCTGAGTATAAGCTAAGGCTGGAGTAGATAGCTGAATCGTTTAACCATACCAGGTGGTTAAACTCTTAGACTATCGATACCGGCAGAATAAGAACAAGCCTTTGATATTAATTACTAGTCTGCCGCTAGGAATTCGGTATCATTGAACACTAAGGCCGACAACCGCCGAAACATCTATTCTATAACGACATTAATGAATGTCACTGAACTATCCATTCTAACCACGACAGACAGAGAGAGAGGGCGGACAGACTCTCCAACAGAATCAAACTTTTCAACAGAGATCCCGACAACACACTGAGCGTAAATATATATAAATTGATTGCTATTGTTCCCGAATGAGTGAGCGTTCATGTGCAAAGGATTAGCATTTCAATTGTTATAATATTCAACTCTGTAGTGTCTCCTCAGCTGACCTCCCACTACCCTTTTGTCTAACAAGCCGCCATGCCAGTTTAGCCCACTAGGGCACATTCTCCTATTATTTCCTTGTAACCATATCTACTGTTTGTTTTGCATTTCTGTGAATTACTTAGTTAGTAAATAAATGATTTTAAGACAACTGAGGTATGGATGACTCATGTTGAAGATTGGGTTTGTGCGGATAACCAACAATTTACGACGTTTGGAATGAGACTAACGTGAGGTAAACAATAATTCCTTAATTCAAAGACTAATTGATCAGATATTAAAATATCTGAAAGTTTTATTAGGAAAAATATAACGTTGTAATCTGAATATTTTCCTTGGTGCCCCGACTTCCTAGTTAATTACAGTTACATGATTAATCAGTTTTACCGCGTAATAATAATTACAGAGTTATTTGATAAATAAGTCTTCAGTTTTAATGATGCCAAAGACACAACACAGTCTAATTCTAGATCTCTGTTGATTCTGGTATCAGTTTTAGGTTGAACAGCCTTTTAAACTGATGTTTCAAGGTCTTACATTATTTTTGGTTTCTTTTTAATTTAGTTTTAGTTTAAATGTTAGTCAACCTTTTATGGTTCAAAGGCAGAGGGATAGATGACGCTGTTATAGTTAGATCACTTTTATACTGTAGTTAGTGTCAGGGATAGAGAGATAGATGACACTGTAAAAGTTGTAGCACTGCTGTGGTAATCAGTATATGTCTTTATACCCATTAAACCAAAGGTCACACGTTGTTGTTCACTACTTAAGCGACAATACTCTCACAGAACTCTGAAATATACAGTACAGAGAAATTCCTACTTCCTACCTGACCTCTGACCACATCCTCATTATGAGAAATTGTCAGTTCTGTCAGCTCCTCTTGAAGCACGTGATCTCTTGGTCTATCTTCACCTCTTCAAACTGACAGATGAGTGATTTCCTCACCAAGCATCACTATGTTCTGCTCCTTTAAAAAGAGGGGTTACAATACTACAACTACAGTCAACCTCCAATATGATGCACACTCCACTGAGCCAACAATAGTGCTAACAACCATCAGATCCTTCTAGATCTACTAGGGGCCATTTAAAGTGTCTACAGGGAGGTTTTCAGACTGGGCCAAAACCAATCTGTATAACATGATGAACCTTCTCATGTAGTAGGGTCATGTACCATAGTACCTTCCCCCCTGTGTCCTCAGCCATGGTGGTACTGGTGAAGTTAGACTTGTTCTGATGACCCTCTCTAGCTGATCCTGGCTAAACCTGCCATTTCCTTTTGTGGAGCCATTCACCTGCAGGCTTCAGTTACATGCAAGAAACATTCAATAACCTTCACTTTATTCACAGTTTTCTTTTGACTGAAGTTGTTTGACCTTCTGTTACGTTCCCCAGATTATGTGTTGTAGTTTGTGTATTTACATGTGTTTATTTCAGGAAATGGCTTCCTGAAATCCCTCAAGCAGCTGATTGGTCGACTCCAGGGCTAATTGGAGAGCTGACCCCGCCCCCTCGTCAAGACGCAGCTGTCTCCAATTACCCATTCCTTCTGACACTATATAAAAGCCAGTGTTCTGTTCAGGAGAAAAAGATCTCTTCTTTTTGGAGGTAGAGATTTTGCTGAGATTGATTGCTGAGATTGATTGCTGAGATTGATTGCTGAGATTGATTGCTGAGATTGATTGCTGAGATTGATTGCTGAGATTGATTGCTGAGATTGATTGCTGATTGATTGCTGAGATTGATTGCTGAGATTGATTGCTGAGATTGAAATTGATTGTTGAGATTGCTTGTGATGTTGATTTTGTTGGAAAGTGGTATGTTCTGTGAGTTTGTTGCTCAGATAGAGCTTATTTGACATCCTTTTGTTTCTTAGTTTGTTTAAAATTGTTTAATATTCTGTTTCATTTGTTCCCAGGGGGGAAGGGGAAGGCACCTAGGGAGTGCTTAGGCAAGAGGCCCGCGGGCATACATATACCCGTAGCATATTCGCTGTCTAGACACACTAGGTAAGACCTGGGCGGACCACCCCTTGTATTTTGGTTAGGGCACCAGGTGGTGCTAAATTAGGTAAGTAGTGGGTAGGCAGGTAAAATAGAGGGGGGCTTTGAGATTTACTTTCTTTGCTTTGGTTCCGTCCAGCCCCTTTTCCCCATATTACCGTGTAAAGGAATAAAGTCCTTGTAAACGGTACCACATTCTGCCTGTTGTCATTCTTACTTGCACCTACAGTCCATACCTTTTTCGCTTCACGGAGAGTTTAGTTGTAGCAGGGTGTTGCGTTCCCTCTTCATAGAGGCGTGCGTAACACCTTCTCTCTCTGACCGTTGACTGGATTCCTGGTCATTTCGGCCTGTAAAACAAAGCATTATTTAAATCAAAATCAAATCAAAATATTTTATATAGCCCTTCATACATCAGCTGATATCTCAAAGTGCTGTACAGAAACCCAGCCTAAAACCCCAAACAGCAAGCAATGCAGGTGTAGAAGCACGGTGGCTAGGAAAAACTCCCTAGAAAGGCCAAAACCTAGGATGAAACCTAGAGAGGAACCAGGCTATGTGGGGTGGCCAGTCCTCTTCTGGCTGGGCCGGGTGGAGATTATAACAGAACATGGCCAAGATGTTCAAATGTTCATAAATGACCAGCATGGTCGTATAATAAGGCAGAACAGTTGAAACTGGAGCAGCAGCACGGTCAGGTGGACTGGGGACAGCAAGGAGTCATTATGTCAGGTAGTCCTGGGGCATGGTCCTAGGGCTCAGGTCCTCCGAGAGAGAAAGAAAGAGAGAATTAGAGAGAGCATAGGTGGGGTGGCCAGTCCTCTTCTGGCTGTGCCGGGTGGAGATTATAACAGAACATGGCCAAGATGTTCAAATGTTCATAAATGACCAGCATGGTCGAATAATAATAAGGCAGAACAGTTGAAACTGGAGCAGCAGCACGGCCAGGTGGACTTGGGACAGCAAGGAGTCATCATGTCAGATGGTCCTTAGGGCTCAGGTCCTCCGAGAGAGAGAGAGAGAGAGAGAAAGAGAGAATTAGAGAACGCACACTTAGATTCACACAGGACACCGAATAGGACAGGAGAGGTACTCCAGATATAACAAACTGACCCTAGCCCCCCGACACATTAACTACTGCAGCATAAATACTGGAGGCTGAGACAGGAGGGGTCAGGAGACACTGTGGCCCCATCCGAGGACACCCCCAGACAGGGCCAAACAGGAAGGATATAACCCCACCCACTTTGCCAAAGCACAGCCCCCACACCACTAGAGGGATATCTTCATCCACCAACTTACCATCCTGAGACAAGGCTGAGTATTGCCCACAAAGATCTCCGCCATGGCACAACCCAAGGGGGGGCGCCAACCCAGACAGGATGACCACATCAGTGAATCAACCCACTCAGGAGACGCACCCCTTCCAGGGACGGCATGAGAGAGCCCCAGTAAGCCAGTGACTCAGCCCCTGTAAATAGGGTTAGAGGCAGAGAATCCCAGTGGGAAGAGGGGAACCGGCCAGGCAGAGACATCAAGGGCGGTTTGACCACCATTTATTATCAACTAAGAGTGATTAAATGTGAATTAAAAATGTAAGTCACAGTTTATGAACTGAATTCAAAGTGGGGTTCCCACCACACAAGAAAGGTTGAGTTTGACAGTCTGTGATGCTGCTACAGACCGTTTCAACATTCTAGAACATCTCTGGTAAGTCTGGGTACCTGGTTTTCCTGGGAGTGTGGAGGGGTCCAGCAAGTCCTTCACAGGAGCAGACTTACATAATATTACATAAACCACCATCAAGGAAATGTTTACTAAGCGTATTTTTGGATGTAAAGAAAGTTAATGTCGCATATTATTGTAGAAAGCAGTGATATTTAAAAATATATATATATATTTCTCCTTTATTTAACCAGGTAGGCAAGTTGAGAACACGTTCTCATTTACAACTGCAACCTGGCCAAGATAAAGCAAAGCAATTGGACACATATAACAACACAGAGTTACACATGGAGTACAACAAACATACAGTCAATAATAGAGTAGAAAAGTAAGTCTATATAAAATGTGAGCAAATGAGGTGAGATAAGGGAGGTAAAGGCAATAAATAGGCCATGGTGGCGAAGTAAATACAATATAGCAATTAAAACACTGGAATGGTAGATTTGACAGTAGATGAGTGTGCAAAGTAGAAATACTGGGGTGCAAAGGAGCAAAATATATATCCCATCTATAAATAAATAAGTAAATACAGTAGGGGAAGAGGTAGTTGTTTGGGCTATTTATAGATGGGCTATGTGCAGTGATCTGTGAGCTGCTCTGACAGCTGGTGCTTAAAGCAAGTGAGGGAGATAAGTGTTTCCAGTTTCAGAGATGTTTGTAGTTCGTTCCAGTCATTTGCAGCAGAGAACTGGAAGGAGAGGCGGCCAAAGGAGGAATTGGCTTTAGGGGTGACAAGTGAGGTATACCTGCTGGAACATATAAGTCGCCTATGTTAATAATAATTTAGATGTTAGACGACCAGTACTTATGTTTAAATTTTACCAAGATCAAATGAGAGAAAGTCTATAGTACAGTTATTTTTTTAATCATATAGTTTACAATATCTCTATGGTTATTACTTAGAAGGTTTAAACATTCCATCTCAAAGAAACACGTTCTATCTCTATGGATGCTGATGTCATAGAGTGGTTTGAGGGGCCAATCAGAGTGAGTAAGAATAAACATGCATTTCATCATTCTAAGATCAGTCCTAAACGTGTATGACTTACTGCTTCATTGCAGCATTATTGTTTGTATTTCGTGTTTCATTTTATTACAGTTACAAATACATGACAACAGTGGGGATTACAGAAACAATTTAATCAAATTAAATTGCAGGTTAAATGTTCTTTAAAAACAAAAGAAAATATACATTTAATATGGATTCACAATGGGGCTAATATCCACTCAGAATAAACATCCCTTTTGATTACCCTAATGGGTATTTAAATCCAATATTAGTTTGCAGTGTGTTCCGTTATCCTACAGACACGACACATTGCGACATGGTACTTGAAGAAGAAACGGAGGTTATTAATTTAGTACAGGGTTTAGATTGAGCACATCTAAGCGAAGTCTTTACTTTGTGTTAGAGTTGCGTAAATTCGAATCTGGTATCAGGATAAATATAACAATGAGTCACCGATTGTATACTATGTATTTTTTATCAGCTAAGTAATAAATGGCAAATGCAACTTTCGTATATAGGTGCTCACTGTAATACCACGCAGGGCAGAACAGAGAACTGACAAGATGTATGTAAACAGTGTTCTTATACTGTGATAGACATTGTTCCAACCCGTCTGTTGGCCTATCACAGTAGTGGCTGGGCGTGGTTTAAACTTGCTCAGCCTATTGCAGGCGCTCAGGCGGGTCCCCGCCTCTTGGCGCTTCTTGGAGTCCTCCCTCCGTCGATGTATAGATTCTTACTGTTCTGGTATCGCAGCCTAGTTATAACAGTTGCTCAGTTCCTGCTATTGTGTTCAGTATTTTTCCATCTCAGTTAAACCTCGTGATGACCACCCCTCCCTATGCCTGCTTAACCGCAACTTTGTAAGAGTCAGAGTGAAAGTAAAATAGTCCAACTGCGAACCAAGACGGGGTAAGATACAGATGATGTGTGTAAATGTAGAAATAGCCTACTTAACATGTACCGTGCAGTAACTGAAAAAGAAGGACAGATTTTAATTGTGATTAATGACTGTATTTGTAATTTTACGACAAGGCTGATCTCTTCCTTTTGTTTTCAATGTCTGTTCTGCCTCTGGTGACTCAACTGCTTTTTAATTTGAAAGTGTGGTGCTGAACACACACAAGTGAGAGGTATAGTCATCTGCACCCAATGCAGCTATAGCCTTCAACATATTCTTACCTCTTTGTTGATTTGATATACAGAATTTTATAAGGGAGAAAGTGTCAAACAACACCGCCATTTCTACAAATAAGAAAATATAGAGGGTATGATCATCAAACAATATCAATTTAGATCATACAAGGGAGAAACTTTGGGGTTCTTGGAAGAGCATTTTGGAGGCATTTTTCATAGCCAAGAACCCTGAGGAACTTTTAGGATCTTAGAAGAACGCTTGTTGGAATGCAAAATGTTGGAGTGTAGGCATTCATCGTTATTTTGGCCTGCTGCCAGGTGTAGGACATTGCTCCATGCATGGGCAAATTGGACATCTGGCAAGTGGCAGAAAGACCAAATCATTTTTTATTGGGGTGGGTTGTTAAAAAATAAAAATAAATTAAATCATGTTTTATTTCTACAAAAAACATGGCCGACGGGTCATGGACCTGTTTTCGATTACTTTTGTACAATATCTCTGTTGTCAAAATAATCTATATTGAGCACTTGGCTGACCAGTAGGCAAGACCGCCCCACCCTCCCAAAGTGGTCCGGCCCGGTTTTCTGATTAGCTGAGCTGAGGTGGCACACATTCAAAGTCAAATGGGTAACAAAAAGAGTGATACATAGACTTACAAAGATGAGGTCCAAGAGCAAGAGAGGGAGTGTGGTGATGTGTCCACTGTTATGTTTAAGGCTTGGATTCCACCTGCTGGTATGGTGCTAAACTGTTAAGTTACAGACCGGATTCCATAGTTCTATGTGCAGGATATGGACTTTATTACAGGCTGGCTACATGAAACATCCACAACTAAAGGATCATTGTGGTATCTGAAAATACACTTATCCTATAAGTATGATGGTGTACTTACTACGTGCACATACTAAAAGAATGTAATGGGTAGATAAAAAACTGGGCCATTGTAGCAAAGTATTTATAAACTAAAAATCAGATCTCTTAAACATTTCATTCATATTCGTTCTATTATCTATACAATAGGCCATAATTGATTTTGGCCCAATAGGACTGGCATATTCCCACTTTCAAGGAGCTTTCCATCTTGATTGTGTTGTTTTGCCTAAAAACCTTTAGGCCTACCTATAGAAATGTTTGAAAACTCCCACTCTCCCAACCAAGTACATGAGGTGTTGCACACACATCCTGACTCCTGTGATTGCAGACACAATAGGAGTAGTTATGTCTGTTCCTCTACTAAATAACCTGGCAGTGTTAATCCCAGAGTCCTACCAAATAATCAATGTGTGGAAAAAGGAGCCTGGACACTCGCCACAGACGTCTCTCTCCTATAGGAGAAACACGCTGGTGGGCCAAGGATGCTGCTCTGAAGAAGGTCTTTGTATTCTTTGGCAACCCACAAAATACTCTGTTTGTGGATGTAATTCTCACCTTGATGGTTATTGAAGAGATGGCAGGTCAAAGGCCAACTGTACGTGTCAAGGCCAGAGCATTAACAGAGTCTCTGCTCAAGGTACAACACAATCTTCACTGCCCAAACAGTTCAGTCTATATTTGAGAATACGTCCCCTCTCTCCACGTACCTTCAAACCAGTGGCGTGGACATCCTGACAGAGGGATGGTATTGGGAACACAAGAGGCTCTGCAAAGGAATGTGAGGGACTTGATGTGGAGTGGGCTGCAAACAGCTTCATGCAGTGGTCCACTGACAAGCTGCAAGAACAGGATGAAGACAACGAACTGGAAGTGCAAGCTGAGATGCCTCAGAAGAGAACAAAGAAAAGGGAGACCATGCCATGATACCATGATAGGGATGCAGAGAGGGTCTACAAGACTGAGGTGCACTCTGTCATCATGGATACAGTCACTGAGAGCATCTGTCAGCGCTTGCTGACACCAGGCACGTTGTACACAGACTTTACTCATCTGGACCCCAGCAGGTTCTCAGAGATACAATATGATGCCCAGACATCACTTGCAAAACTAAGCAAACTCTTGCTTAAGTTTGACAACTGAGCAGCTGTCAGCACTTTGCAGTGTGAGTTGACTAGTCTTGCCAGTCAAGGGGAGAGACTGAAAACATCAGCAGTGGAGAAGTACACAACCAGGACTGTGAGAGATACCTGCAGATGGACCTGATGAAGAATAAGTGGAGATGATGAATACAAGTAGTTCAACATGTAAGAACTGTGCTGTATGTTGTTATCAACTTCTACGGTGGTACATCTTGTTGACAGAGGCCTACCATGTTATAGGCCTAGGGTACAAGTTCCTATTCACCGTTTGTGTCACGCAGGTAGCCTGTGAGAGGAGCTTCTCATCTCTCAAATTCATAAAACATCGACTCAGGAGCACCCAATCCTACAATCTCTTGGAAGCATTTATTCTTGTCAGGATTTGGCCAGGATTGTTCCGGTTTTGGCCACTAGATGCCCCCATTGTGTTTTTTGACCCTTTTGGTTTCCTTTGTTTCCAGTTATTATTTGCACCTGTGCCTCGTTTCCCTTGAATATATTTAAACCCTTAGTTTTCCTCAGTTCTTTGCTCTGTGTTTGAATGTTAGCACCCAGCGATGCTGTGAATATTTGTTGCTCCAGTTGGACGCTCTTGTGGTACTCTGTTTTTTTGTTCTCGTTTATTTATTTTTGATTATCTTTTGAGGCTTTTTCCTGCTGTACCTACCACCTTGTGGATTTACCTTTTGACTTGAAGGATTACATTTTTCTCTTGGAATTACTTTTGACATTGTGGATTTATATTTTTGCCTGAACTTTCCTTTTTACTTTATTAAAACACTGTCTCAAGTACTGCTGTGTCTGCCTCATCTTCTGGGTTCTGCCAACTATCAGCGGCTCAGTTTGCTAAGTGACTGTTTCTCACACCGGAGACCTGAGTCCGTAACCGGGTCTTGAGAATTCTGATGGCAACTGAAAAGGAAATCCTTATGGTCCTGGATACAGATGATGTCATTGACAGGGTGACAGGAACTGCTGTGACACCTGTTGACAAAAGGGTAGGAGGGCAGAGTGACAGCAGAGGAGAACAAGAAGAGACAGGCTGACAGACTGACAACAAAGTTACAGACAGAGTGACAGATCAGAACAAGGAGAATCAGACAGACAGACAACTGAGGAGAATCACAGACAGACAGGCTGACAGACTGTGACAGATCAGAACTAGGTAAATAACAGACAGAGGGACAGTGACAGCAGAGATGCAGAGACAGACAGCGCAACAGGGATAAAACAGACTCGGAGGCCCAGTTATAGTGATGAGTTGTATCTCCAGACTCCAGTGGTGTTTTAACATGTAATTGTTTTAAACATGAGCTGGTTAAAAAAGGAGGAAGACCATGTTTCTTCATTCACTGGGACAGTAAAGGTTGGGAATCTCTGTACTATAGTGTACTACAGATGTTATATGCTGCAGGTTAGGAGGGTTAGTTTAAGGTTAGGAAAGGGGTTAGGGTTAGTGGAAATGCTCTCCTAACCTGCAACAATAATACCTTCCTGGTCGTATCTGTATCAAGTGTCAAAGATGGCAACATTCTCTAATAACTACACGCCTAATTCTGTTTCATACTTCTCAAAGTTGATTTCAATGATTAAATTCTGTAAGATCATCATTTACAATTTGAAAGGATTAGATTTACATATACTAAAACACATGAATTCAACAGGTCAGTTCATCTCGATACTTCAAAACTCCTAAGAACTTCACAAATCCAGTGTGTGGGTCTTCCAGTGAGTTGGTGAGATTTGAGGAACAATGGCACAGTTTGACACTTTGATATGGACTGTGAGTGAAACTTTTATAATTAGCTTGGCATGTTTAAAAAACAATTCTCAATTGAAATATTTACCCAATTAAATAAAAAGTTATTATTTGCCTAATGGTTCTGTCAATTTTAATGAAACCTTTTCGAAAATAGGTGGTGGAGAGATGTACATTTTCACTCGGTCAGCGTTTCCCAAACTCGGTCCTGGGGACCCTAAGGGATGCACATTTAGTTTTTTGCCCTAGCACTACACAGCTGATTCAAATAATGAACTCCTCATCAAGCTTTGATTATTTAAGTCAGCTGTGTAGTGCTAGGGCGACAACCAAAACCTTCACCCATTTGGGTCCCAAGGACCAAATTTGGGAAACGCTGACCAAGGTTTAGGGTCTGGTGTCACACCTTTAATGACAACATGAAAACACCACGGGGCACCACCACACTCACAAAATACTTTAAAAGGGTTCCATATAGTTACTTTAATTTGATTTGAAATGTGAATATTTGGGTTAGAATTATGTTATCTACTTCTGTATGTTTTATGAATACATACCATCAGTTTAGATTTTTGTGATATTTTTTGTGACATTTTCTCAATTTACAGGTACCTATTATATTGGTGTTTGTAAGCATTGGATGCTGTATTGCATGTGGTAGAGCTGAGTACAGAATAAGGGATGAATGTTGTCCCATGTGTTCACCAGGTAAGGACCCTCTCTTTACATCATATGAATCACCAGACGTTAATACATCATCAACACTAACAGAAAAACATGACATTGATTCTCTCTTCCTCAGGAAATCGTGTACATAGGCATTGTACTGAATTCACCAGCACCAGCTGTGTGCCCTGTGTTGATTATACATTCCTTGATGAGCCCAATGGTCTATTGAAATGCAAAGTGTGTATCAACTGTGATCCAGGTAAGAGTGGTCCTGTGAGTCTGTACTGAAACCCAGACACAAACAATGATATGTTAGTCTGTGTTGTTATGCTATGAGGATATGTCAGTTGTAATCTGCATCAGATAATAGATGCCATGTTTTCTGTCTAGGTTTGGGTTTGACGGTAAAGCAGCCATGTAGACCTTCATCAGACACTGTCTGTGAGACACTGGAGGGGTTCTACTGTCTAGACCCAACTAAGGATGGTTGTAGAGCAGCCCAGAGACACAGCAGCTGTAAACCTGGTCAATACATCAACCAAACAGGTTGGTCTTCTGTCTCACTCATTATACTAATTGTGTTGTCATAATTCAATTTAGTCAAGTTGTTAACTTCAGTGTGAATAATCATTGACTGTAAATATAATATAATTAGTAGGTGAAAAATGAAATGCAATTATATATTTCTGCAGGAACAACGTCTACAGATACTGTGTGTTCTGACTGTACTGGTGATACTTATTCAGATGGATCATTAACATCCTGCCAGCCACACACACAGTAAGTTCACATATGTTTACATACATCAAAAGTCTAAGGTAAATCAAACAATATACTAAAGTACAAATCTACAACAAAACAGAAAGTTGAATGATCAAATTGCTGTCTCAGACTGTTATATTATGTGTTACAGGTGTAAATCCTTAGGTCTTCAAGAACTTAGACCAGGAACTCATTTGTCCAATTCTGAATGTGGAACACAATCCTCAAGAATAGAACCTGGAATCATCATTGGTGTTGTTGTGGCATCAGTCCTAATAGCAATAATAATAATAATAATAATAATAATAAGATTTGTAATTCTAAGGAAGGAAAGAAGTCCAACAACAGTGACTTTTTCTCCAGTGACAGTAAATGCTGTAGAGGTATGTTGATATAATCTACATGTTGAACAGTCACTGTCCTAAGGTTAGCTGAGCAGATGATATTATTGCTCTACTTACTCTGGGCTGAACTAGAAATGTTTTATTGAGTAATATGTTTCCTTCTATTAGGCATCATCAGATTTAGAGGAAACACCAAGCAATGTAGTACAATGAAACAGAAGAAAGTACAGCATCTTGCAGGTGTTAGTTTTGTAAATGGTGAGTTGTCAAGAACTTCAGCCGTATGACTAAAGGTGTAAGCTCTATTACTTCATGTTATCAATACAATGATGACAACTAAGATATGATCAAAGTGCTATGAAACTATAGCTTTACTTTCACACGGTCCTTGTTCATTACTGGTTTATTCTCCCACAGATTCAAGCTCTGACCGCACTCATCATTACAAATGCTACCTGAGGTACGTCCAGATTCTGTACACTGTGGTAAATGTGATCTACATTCAATTGTTTCTTGAAGTTGGCTTCTGGCATATTACTGTTGCTAAGTAGGATTTTATGAGGTTTGCCAGATTGGAGTAAAACACTATTTGTCAGTGTTTTTTGTGCACTAGTATCCCAAAGTATTAAGTGAAAACAAACAGAAAACAATATTGGCAGCAATGAAAGAAAATGAAAAGGCTACTAATTATATTATAATTATTTCGGTGACAACCTGGTTGATTAATAATATTGGGTTGACAATGCAGATAGTCCGGGTAGCCATTTGATTAGCTGTTCAGGAGTCTTACGGTTTGGGTGTAGAAGCTGTTCATTAGCCTTTTGGACCTAGACTTGGAGCTCCGGTACCGCTTGCCGTGCGGGAGCAGAGAGAACAGTCTATGACTGGGGTGGCTGGAGTCTTTGACAATATCGCTATATCGCTATATACAGTATAATCTGGACTGTTTTTACTTAGCAAACAAGGGGTAGCATTTGCTTTTTGCCCATATCTATAACAAGAGTTAGTCCTATATCCTCACATACCCACTCAATTCAAGCCCTGCTTTTAACCATAAGACATCTCAGTGATTGTGTCTGTTAAACAGTTGAACTTGTGGTAAACTGGTAACTCTGGGGAAAGGACAAGGACAACACTAAAAGGCCACTGAACCCACACATGGTGCCTGCATGATACACTGAACCCACACATGGTGCCTGCATGATACACTGAACCCACACATGGCGCCTGCATGATACACTGAACCCACACATGGTGCCTGCATGATACACTGAACCCACACATGGTGCCTGTACGATACACTGAACCCACACGTGGCGCCTGTACGATACACTGAACCCACACGTGGCACCTGTACGATACACTGAACCCACACATGGCACCTGCACGATACACTGAACCCACACATGGCACCTGCACGATACACTGAACCCACACGTGGCACCTGTACGATACACTGAACCCACACGTGGCACCTGTACGATACACTGAACCCACACGTGGCACCTGTACGATACACTGAACCCACACGTGGCGCCTGTACGATACACTGAACCCACACGTGGCACCTGTACGATACACTGAACCTACACGTGGCGCCTGCATGATACACTGAACCCACACATGGCGCCTGCATGATACACTGAACCCACACATGGCGCCTGCATGATACACTGAACCCACACGTGGCGCCGGTACGATACACTGAACCCACACGTGGCGCCTGGATACACTGCCTGGCATGATACACTGAACCCACACATGGCGCCTGCATGATACACTGAACCCACACATGGCGCCTGCATGATACACTGAACCCACACGTGGCGCCGGTACGATACACTGAACCCACACGTGGCACCTGTACGATACACTGAACCCACACGTGGCACCTGTACGATACACTGAACCCACACGTGGCACCTGTACGATACACTGAACCCACACATGGCACCTGCACGATACACTGAACCCACACGTGGCGCCTGCACGATACACTGAACCCACACATGGTGCCTGTACGATACACTGAACCCACACATGGCGCCTGCATGATACAGCATTAGAATACAAGTTGTACAAATCATTAAGGTTGTTGTCAGCATGACTTTCAACTGCACAATATGCATGATTTCAAAAACGTTCTGCTGAGTTTGCCCTAGAAAATGTAGCCTAGATAGTATCACTTCTTTATGTCCCTTGTGAAACCGGTTCTACTACCAGCAAGTAAATACACTTCTCTCCACAGTTCTAAGGAAAACACATTCACCCAAAAGCACCTTTTTACTGAATTACCTTAGACATATAATTTACAGTTGACAGACTTAACATCCCCCACAAAACACATTGTTATAGCATACGACTAGATGCAAATCATGGAACTGAACAAATTAAAGAGCAATGGACTTTTAAACCGTCCTCCTCCCTAACATTCCCTGTCATACAACAGTACATAATGGTTTCACTCTGAGCTGTAGGCCAAGGTTTCCTTCCTCATAAAACTCCCCCCTCTTCCTGTTTTCAATCTCGACAATCAATGGACAAATGTATTTACAATTACATTTATCTAACAACAATTAAACTATTAGCAATTTAGCAGTATTATTATGATGAATTTGTCAGACTACTAGAACAGATAGTAAACAATGTAAATATACGCCTGCAACCATTGGGTACTTTCCACTCTGCCTAACACGTTTCATAAACTGCAGGGACTTTCCAAGTCAAATAAGAAACTGGAAGGGTGAAAACAAATACCATAATGCGTTCACCTGTCTCCTGTTCAGATGAGTGACAATGAAAGAAATGAGATAGAGGAAGCCACTGTAGACTATTGAGATGCACCCCTACAGTAGGCTGTGGCTGCCTTGTTATCAGTCTTGTGTTTCTCTCCCTCAGGAATGGCAGACCAAGGAGCTGCTCTCACTTATGACTCCACTGTTTGATGAAGAAACAAAGCCGCTTGATGACATTGGATCCTCCTCAAGAGGTCAAAGGGCAGACTGTAACCTCCCAGGCAGTAACATCCCAGTCTGCTTCAGTGGTCCAGAAATCAGGAGCAAACCCAGAAACAGATGGATAGGTAAGAGATAGCATATTATAATCAAACCCAGACTCAGAGATGGATAGGTAAGAGATAGCATTATTATAATCAAACCCAGACTCAGAGATGGATAGGTAAGAGATAGCATTATCATAATCAAACCCAGACTCAGAGATGGATAGGTAAGAGATGGCATTATCATAATCAAACCCAGACTCAGAGATGGATAGGTAAGAGATGGCATTATCATAATCAAACCCAGACTCAGAGCTGGAAAACCTCTTGTTATACACTACACTTATGAACATGTCTGTGAGACAGAAGTTTTATATTTAATTAAAATCCTCACCTTAATTCAGTTTAAGAGGGCATGTTATAGAGCTCACCAGATTGTTGTCCTAAAAAACTGAACTAAGTTACCTCTGGTTTGTTCAGACATTCCTATGGGGAAGGAATAGGGTTTTAGGATAAACTCCTAAAGTAAGGTCTGAGGTTAAAACAGGCTTAGGAAATCTTATACGTTTTGTTCTATGAGATAATATCAGTCAGTTAACATGACCTTCATGAATTATGAAGCGTTTGTGTGCTTTTTATGATTACATAAATGCTTAGAAATTCACAAAATGTGACGTTAGCTGATGATTATCTCATAGAACAAAACTCCTAAGCCTGTGTTTACCACAGACCTTATTTTCTACACTCATCCGAAAACCCTACCAAAATGCCATTCAATTCCCCATAGGCTTTGTCCAATGAACCATGGTGGAGTTAGTGCCTACAAGAAGACGCCATTGCTATTTCTCTCTGTAGTAGTGTTGTATTAACTAGGCTTTTGTCCTTGTCCTGTGTGTGTATGAACCAGTGATGATTCGCTCACCCCCTGCCATGTCAGCTGACCAGGAATGAGGCAAGCCGCTTCGTTACCCCTGAGACTGTCTGGAGGGTAAGATACAGAATATAGGTCTCTCCATGGGTGGGAGATGGATATTTAAGCTAATCAACACACCCTTTATTTTACTGACTTGTTGAATGATTGATCCATTCATCATTTCATCCCTTCCCAGCCTTCCTCTCCTCTGAGGACCCAGCGAGGGTGGAGCACAGTGAGACACTTCAACAGCCAGAGAGGTGAGAGGTCACATGGTTTAGATGGTAAATATTTGTATCACATAAGCAAAAGGGAATATGTTCCATCATCTATGTTGATATACATTAGTGAAAAATTGTCTCCCGATTTTAATGTAGTTTCTCTCCCTTTTTGGCTGTATGACCGTTGATTTCCTCTCAGGAACCCACATTTGTTCTTTGTTATTGTGAAAGTAATTTGTGTAGCGTGTACTTTTCCCCACTCATTCACCCCGTCTCTTTACGTAGCTTATACATATTTGGTGGCCTGATTGCATCCAGACTATGTCAAATTCTGAACACAATGCCCATCCTGGCAGATCTGAACCTAATGCGAGCACAATGGCCCCTCACACTAAGTCACCTTTAAGTGCCGGGTGTAACTGAGTCCATAGATGCTCCATATCCATTACTTTGAGTGTTTTATATACATAGCATGACTAAATATGTTTATTTCTGTGTTGCACTGGCAGTCAAGAAATGGAACAGCAAGGCCACAGAACATGACATACGTAGAGCTGTGGGAGACCACCTGAAGCATAGGTAGAGACAGGGGAATTCCCCTTTACCACGCCACCACCAAACACCTTCAACAGGCTTGAAAAGTTTGATTGATCTGTTTGATCCATTTGTTTCAGTTTTCAGTAGTTGAATCCTTTGACGTATTGTTGATTTTAAAAAATAAATAATTATCAACAAAAATGGATTGGTTTAAAGGTGATCCTAAACTTATATACCATGCACAATTTTGACATAGTGGAAGATATCCTGAATTTGTACCATTTTTCATTCTAAGATGGACCAAGATGTATGTAGCTTTTGCAGATATTTTTTCATTATTTTTGCAAGAGTGTTGATTGGTCGATCATTGGGTTCATTAGTTTATCAATATGCCATTGATTAAAAGAGTAAGAATTTGATACAATATCCAACCCAAAATATAAGCTTGTTTTACTCCATTGTTTGCAAACAATACAATTGTAAAAAACAAAAGTCAGTTGGTTGCATAAATAATGACGATTACTAAACGTTACATGAAATATCAAAACCGAATTGAAACGCCTTTGATAAAATGTAATGGCAATAATTCACTTAATGGTAAGGCATGGAATAATGGACGTTTGAAATATGAGCAGGTGATGATTCGAGTCATGGTTCTTCAGTAGTGGAATAAAGACAATTAGAACAAATGTTGTACAGATATACTGTGTGTAAATACTGGAGTGATGTATGATTGTTAATAAAATTGTCCATATACCAAAAAACATTATACTGCGTTATGTGTATAGGCTGCAAGTACATTGAAATGATGTTGTTTTAAAGTCGTTGAAACTTTCAACCAAAACCAAACGGAGATTGGACGTCGGGCATAGTCATCTTTTCAACTACATTTTGCTAGGTGGGTATAGCCTGCTACATCTTCCATCCTCTCAGGCCAGAGGCATTTTGCTAGGTGGGTATAGCCTGCTACATCTTCCATCCTCTCAGGCCAGAGGCATTTTGCTAGGTGGGTATAGCCTGCTACATCTTCCATCCTCTCGGGCCAGAGGCATTTTGCTAGGTGGGTATAGCCTGCTACATCTTCCATCCTCTCAGGCCAGAGGCATTTTGCTAGGTGGGTATAGCCTGCTACATCTTCCATCCTCTCAGGCCAGAGGCATGATGTATGAATTAATGGTTGGATCAGAATCACCATTATAATCATTGGCCATTACAGAGAATTAGGTAAAACCACAAGACCAAATACTTGCCTCCATCCATTACTAATTTAGGAAAGGACTGGTTTTAACTAGCTAGCTATCCACCGGAGGATAAAGACAAGATTTATTTTCAGTTGAAGCCAAATCCAAACTCGCTTCCCTTGACAATTGTTTTGGGTGCACCAGAACCATTCACAGTTGAGCTCAGTCAGTTTAGGTCAACGCTAAACTACTTTTTTATACTTTGTTTGCTAGCCAAATGCTCACTGGCTTCCCTTGCATTCAGTGCTACGGGCGGCAACAATGTAATACTTACAGTGTCTTGCGAAAGTATTCGCCCCCCTTGAACTTTGCGACCTTTTGCCACATTTCAGGCTTCAAACATAAAGATATAAACTGTATTTTTTTGTGAAGAATCAACAACAAGTGGGACACAATCATGAAGTGGAACGACATTTATTGGATATTTCAAACTTTTTTAACAAATCAAAAACTGAAAAATTGGGCATGCAAAATTATTCAGCCCCCTTAAGTTAATACTTTGTAGCGCCACCTTTTGCTGCGATTACAGCTGTAAGTCGCTTGGGGTATGTCTCTATCAGTTTTGCACATCGAGAGACTGAAATTTTTTCCCATTCCTCCTTGCAAAACAGCTCGAGCTCAGTGAGGTTGGATGGAGAGCATTTGTGAACAGCAGTTTTCAGTTCTTTCCACAGATTCTCGATTGGATTCAGGTCTGGACTTTGACTTGGCCATTCTAACACCTGGATATGTTTATTTTTGAACCATTCCATTGTAGATTTTGCTTTATGTTTTGGATCATTGTCTTGTTGGAAGACAAATCTCCGTCCCAGTCTCAGGTCTTTTGCAGACTGTAACAATACAGAGGCGGATGCAAGATGCAAGCAACGATGGTTTAATAAATACAGTTTACAGCAGCAACAGGACAGACAGACTGTACTCAGACGGAATCCGACCCAGGGACTAGGCGCATCTTCCTAAGATAGCGTGCTGAGAAATCCAGGGAGTGTGTCCGGATGGGTAGGAGGAAGCACAGCAGATAATCCACACAAGGGCGGTGAGAGATGAGCACAGACACACGACACCACCTCAGAGAAGTAACAACGATCTGACAACAAGAAACACTGGTTACAGAGCATATAAAGGGAAGATAAGTGATTCCAGCTGGCACAGACAATCAGGCCGAGATTGGGAACCACGCCCACACAAACACGGGAGAGAGAGAGAGAGAGAAAGAGAGAGAGAGAGAGAAAGAGGGAGGCAGTGGATTCATGAACCGTGACAATACCCCCCCCCCTAGGAACGCCTCTTGGCGTTCCCAGGCGAATTTACCTGTCGATTGAAATCATCGATAAGGGAGTGATCCAGAATGTCCCTAGCAGGTACCCAACTTCTCTCCTCCGGGCCGTAACCCTCCCAGTCCACCAGGTACTGGAATCCGCGTCCCCTCCTTCTAGAGTCCAAAATACAATTGACAGAAAAGGTGGGTTCCCCATCAACAAGTCGTGGCGGCGGGGGAACCGGGACCGGCGGGTTAATACGTGCCTGAAACACAGGTTTTATTTTAGACACATGAAAGGTAGGATGAATTCTCCTATACGCCGGAGGAAGCTTGAGCCGGACCGCCACCGGACTAATGATCCTGGTGACTCTGAACGGGCCGATAAATTTGGGGGCAAGCTTGTTCGAAATGGATCGGAGTGGAATGTTCTTAGTAGAAAGCCACACTCTTTGGCCAACGACGTATACCGGAGGCTTCGACCGGTGGCGATCGGCCTTAGCCTTGGTGCGCGCCCCCACCCGGAGAAGAGTCTCACGGGCTCTGCTCCATGCGTGACGGCACCTCTGGATGAAAGCGTGAGCGGAGGGAACAGTGACCTCGGACTCCGTACTGGGAAAGATAGGTGGCTGGTAACCTAAACTACACTCAAACGGAGAGAGACCCGTGGCTGCCACTGGCAACGAATTGTGAGCGTACTCAACCATAGAGAGTTGTTGACTCCAGGAAGAGGGATTCTTAGAAACCAAACATCGCAACACTCTCTCCAAATCTTGGTTGGCCCTCTCCGTTTGACCGTTGCTCTGGGGATGAAACCCTGAAGACAGGCTGACACTCGCTCCCAGTAACCTACAAAACTCTTGCCAAAACTTGGACACAAATTGGGGCCCCCTGTCAGAAACTACGTCCATCGGCAGGCCATGTAAGCGAAAGACGTGATCCACGACAGTTACCGCTGTCTCCTTGGCAGATGGTAATTTAGGCAAGGGAATAAAATGAGCCGCCTTCGAGAACCGGTCCACCACGGTCAAAACAACCGTCTTGCCCTGGGAGGGCGGGAGGGCGGTAACAAAATCTAGCGCGATGTGGGACCAGGGTCTCGAAGGGACCGACAGCGGTTGGAGTAACCCATCTGGGGGTCGATTAGAAGTCTTCCCAGTGGCACAAACCGAGCAAGCCAAGACAAAACTGTGAATGTCACGAGCCATCAGTGGCCACCAAAAGCGTTGCTTAACCAAAAAGCTAGTGCGGCTGACTCCTGGATGACACGCTACGTTGGAGCAATGCCCCCACCGAATAACATCGGACCGACACCCCTCCGGCACAAACAACCGATTAGGCGGGCAACCGGGCGGAGGCGTTACCCCTTCTAAGGCCGTTTTGACCCTCGATTCAACCTCCCATGTGAGTGTGGAGACCACTAGGGTCCCGGGTAGGATGCACTCGGGAGTGGATGGGCGTTCGGAATGGTCAAAAATGCGAGAAAGGGAATCGGGTTTGACATTCTTGGAACCCGGGCGATACGAGAGAGAGAAGTCAAAACGTCCGAAAAAGAGTGCCCACCGCGCCTGCCTGGAGTTGAGTCGCTTGGCGGTTCTGATATATTCTAAATTTTTGTGATCGGTCCAAACTATAAAAGGTACCCCGAACCCTCTAACCAATGGCGCCACTCCTCCAGTGCTAACTTCACTGCCAACAACTCTCTGTTGCCAATGTCGTAGTTGCGTTCCGCAGGTGATAACCGATGGGAAAGGAACGCGCAAGGGTGCATCTTGTCGTCAGAAGAGGAACGTTGGGAAAGTACCGCACCTACCCCCACCTCTGAAGCGTCCACCTCCACCACGAACTGACGCGAGGGATCGGGAGCTATGAGGATGGGAGCCGAAACAAAGCGGCTCTTGAGTTTGGCGAATGCAGCCTCGGCTGTATCGGACCACCTGAACGTCACTTTGGGGGAGGTTAAGGCAGTAAGAGGAGCGACTATCTGGCTAAAGTTGCGAACGAAACGCCGGTAGAAATTGGCGAATCCCAGAAACCTCTGTAGGGCCTTACGGGAATCTGGGCTTGGCCAATCCACCACAGCCTTAACCTTGTCAGGATCCATGCGAATACCTTCAGTCGAGACGATGTAACCTAGGAATGGAACGGATTGTGCATGAAAAATGCATTTCTCCGCCTTGACAAAAGTCCATTCTCCAACAACCTCTGAAGTACTCGTCTGACGTGCTGAACGTGTTCCTGAGAGAAGAAGAAAAAATCAGTATGTCATCCAGGTAAACATATATGAACTGATCAATCATATCTCTCAGCACGTCATTGACGAGTGCCTGGAAAACCGCTGGGGAGTTGGATAGCCCAAAAGGCATGACCAAATATTCAAAGTGCCCTCTGGGGGTGTTAAACGCGGTCTTCCATTCCCCCCTTATGCGAACCAAATGATATGCATTCCGTAAATCCAACTTAGTGAACACGGATGCTCCCTGTAACCTTTCAAAGGCTGAGGACATCAACGGTAAGGGATAGGTATTCTTCACTGTGATGTTATTCAACCCACGGTAATCAATGCAAGGACGCAGAGAACCGTCCTTCTTCTCCACAAAGAAGAACCCCGCCCCGCTGGAGAAGAGGAAGGACGAATGAATCCAGATGCCAGAGAACCGGAGATGTATCTCTCCATAGCCTCCCTCTCAGGAACAGAGAGTGAATATAACTTGCCTTTAGGCGGAGACTCACCTGGCAATAATTCTATTGCACAGTCATAGGGACGATGCGGAGGAAGAGAAGCAGCACGGGACTTACTGAACACCTCCTTCAGGTCGAGGTATTCAACGGGCACGTTAGACAACTCCACTGCCTCCTCTAGAAACACAGAATCAGACACAGACGAACAAGCAGACACCAAACAGGACTCAAGGCACTTGTTACTCCACATGGATATAGAGTTATGACCCCAGTCAACTCTGGGGTTGTGTTGGGTGAGCCAAGGGTGGCCGAGAACTAATGGTGCAAGGGGTGAGTCCATGAGTAGAAATGATAGTGTCTCAGTGTGATTGCCAGAAGTGATGAGTGTGATAGGTTCAGTGGTGTGAGAAATGTTGGGGAGTTCTTGACCATTGAGAGCGTTGACGGATATCTTGTGCGAGAGTGAGGTGATGGGAATCTGGAGTTTGTGAGCGAGCTTGAAGTCCATGAAATTACCCTCTGCTCCTGAGTCCAGTAAGGCTTGGGTGTCGTGTGTGTGGGTGGCCCATCTTAGTCTTACCGGGAGGAGAGTAGATGATGAGGTCTTCTCTGTGGTGACACCACCCGATAGTAGCCTCATGCTTACTACCGGGCCTGATCTTTTACCGGGCAGGAGTGGATAAAGTGGCCCGCTCTACCACAGTAGAGACAGAGTCCTTGGGATCTCCGCCTCTCCCTCTCTTCCCGGGAGAGCCGAGCTCTCCCCAGCTGCATGGGTTCGTGAGCGGATGCTGAACTGGCCGTGTTCCCGCCGCTGGCATGCCAGCCCTCCGTGTCGTTATACGGTCTGTTAGGGCATGCTCGGCGGCCAATACGACTCAGACGAGCGTCGACCCTCAAGGCTAGTTCCACTAGTCCATTTAAATTCCTGGGAAGGTCCAGAACATAAATCTCCTTCTGGATCCGGTCCTCCAGCCCATGCAGGAACATGTCCCACTGCGCCTCCTCGTTCCACTGACACTCTGCGGCCAGAGTGCGGAATTGGATGGAGTATTCCGATACTGAACGGTCTCCTTGGCGAAGGTCAGCGAGTAGTCTGGCCGCCTCCCTACCCGCCACGGCCCGATCGAAGACCCTTCTCATCTCCTCGGAGAGTGTCTGGAAAGAGGTGCAGCATGGGTCCTGGTTCGCCCACACCGCCGTTCCCCAAAGAGCCGCTTGCCTGATAGCAGTGTGAGTACGAAGGCTACCTTAGACTGTTCACGGTTGAAGGTCCGTGGCTGCAACGAGAATTGCATGGAACATCTCGTAAGAAAAGCTCTGCAATAGTCAGGATCACCTGAATAACCCTCTGGTGTCGGTAGCCGTGGCTCTAGCTGGGAATCCGGTTCTGGCGGGGCGGGTTGAACTGCCGGTGTAGGTGGCGCATCGAGACCCCTCAGATGTTGTAATTGTTGGGTCAGCTGGGATACCTGCGTCGCAAGGGCTTGTACTGCCCGACCTGTGCTGGAGATGTTCTCCTCTTGTTGATCTATTCTCGTGATACTGCGGGAAATGAATTCGGTCAGACTCGTTGAACTCGCTGCATCCATGGTCTGGTCAGATCGTTCTGTAACAATACAGAGGCGGATGCAAGATGCAAGCAACGATGGTTTAATAAATACAGTTTACAGCAGCAACAGGACAGACAGACTGTACTCAGACGGAATCCGACCCAGGGACTAGGGCGCATCTTCCTAAGATAGCGTGCTGAGAAATCCAGGGGAGTGTGTCCGGATGGGTAGGAGGAAGCACAGCAGATAATCCACACAAGGGCGGTGAGAGATGAGCACAGACACACGACACAACCTCAGAGAAGTAACAACGATCTGACAACAAGAAACACTGGTTACAGAGCATATAAAGGGAAGATAAGTGATTCCAGCTGGCACAGACAATCAGGCCGAGATTGGGAACCACGCCCACACAAACACGGGAGAGAGAGAGAGAGAAAGAGAGAGAGAGAGAGAAAGAGGGAGGCAGTGGATTCATGAACCGTGACACAGACTCCATCAGGTTTTCTTCCAGAATGGTCCTGTATTTGGCTCCATCCATCTTCCCATCAATTTTAACCATCTTCCCTGTCCCTGCTGAAGAAAAAACCATGATGCTGCCACCACCATGTTTGACAGTGGGGATGGTGTATTCAGGGTGATGAGCTGTGTTGCTTTTACACTAAACATAACGTTTTGCATTGTTGCCAAAAAGTTCAATTTTGGTTTCATCTGACCAGAGCACCTTCTTCCACATGTTTGGTGTGTCTCCCAGGTGGCTTGTGGCAAACTTTAAACAACACTTTTTATGGATATCTTTAAGAAATGGCTTTCTTCTTGCCACTCTTCCATAAAGGCCAGATTTGTGCAATATACGACTGATTGTTGTCCTATGGACAGAGTCTCCCACCTCAGCTGTAGATCTCTGCAGTTCATCCAGAGTCTTCATGGGCCTCTTGGCTGCATCTCTGATCAGTCTTCTCCTTGTATGAGCTGAAAGTTTAGAGGGACGGCCAGGTCTTGGTAGATTTGCAGTGGTCTGATACTCCTTCCATTTCAATATTATCGCTTGCACAGTGCTCCTTGGGATGTTTAAAGCTTGGGAAATCTTTTTGTATCCAAATTCGGCTTTAAACTTCTTCACAACAGTATCTCGGACCTGCCTGGTGTGTTCCTTGTTCTTCATGATGCTCTCTGCGCTTTTAACGGACCTCTGAGACTATCACAGTGCAGGTGCATTTATACGGAGACTTGATTACACACAGGTGGATTGTATTTATCATCATTAGTCATTTAGGTCAACATTGGATCATTCAGAGATCCTCACTGAACGTCTGAAGAGAGTTTGCTGCACTGAAAGTAAAGGGGCTGAATACTTTTGCACGCCCAATTTTTCAGTTTTTGATTTGTTAAAAAAGTTTGAAATATCCAATAAATGTCGTTCCACTTCATGATTGTGTCCCACTTGTTGTTGATTCTTCACAAAAAAATACAGTTTTATATCTTTATGTTTGAAGCCTGAAATGTGGCAAAAGGTCGCAAAGTTCAAGGGGGCCGAATACTTTCGCAAGGCACTGTATTTTGACCAGCTACACTTAACTGAGACTGAGGCGCAGTTTCGCTCACTCAGGTGCTTTCCCGGTGAGCTACATTCAGCCTCTTGTGAATTGAAGGAGAATTATGAAACACAGAGAGACAAAATATAAATTATGATTTTTTTGGGGCATTCCATTGTTTGGGGAAGCCTGGCTTTCCTTGGCAGCCATGAATATATGCCACTGGGGGAAATCAGATTTTCAACATTTTGATGCCATATTTATAAATATATAAAATATTTGCAACACATTTTCCACCAACAGGTGGAAGTGCCATTGCTACACACAACCAATAAACAAAGCAGACCTACTTTGGGCACTTCAATATCATGGTTTACGTTTGTAGCAATAAATAGACTATGTCAATCTCAACAAACAGAAAATACATCCCTCCCTACCTTGTAGGCTTACCCAGTACCGAATGCTTGCCTTGACAATTTCCGAATGTACACAAACAATTACATAGATACAGGCACATTACAGAGCTACAGATGAAAAAATGCTTGTCCTCTAAAGGGAGTTTAAGTAAACAATTCTTGCAAGCTTATTTGGCTGGTACCTTATGATGTTCAGGCTTAATCACAGTTACAGACTTTTGGCCTCGCATCCTATTCTAACCAGCTCTCGTCCGCTTTGTATTCATGTTACCTGATGGTTGTATAATATGATCTTGTTGACATCTAATGCACATTCAGATGTCATAAATCAACACTGTAGAGCTCTCCCTGTCCTCTGGCGTGCCTTGACTGTATAAATGTTGATGATATCTGGAAATGTGCTTGTACACCCTGGCCCATCTACTGTTGCTTGCATCAATTCTGACTTGTGCTCTGATATTTGGTTCACTGATTTCAGCTCTCGTAAAAGCCTTGGTTTTCTGCGCTTTGAAAGTGTGGGTTAAATTAAATTAAACAATTAAAAAGACCGATCGAAATTAATTTAAGTTCCAAAAATGCTTCCTTCCTGAATAGAGTTGTACAGTAGCCTGCATATGGTCGTGCCAACATTCTTCTCATCTTAGTCTATTACAATATTACAACTTATATTAAATTCCCCTTGTGTGCTTTTCACTACAGCCATACTCTTTTCTAACTTTTTATGAAGTTTTGTTTTACTTCAATGAAAAAGGCCTCCATCTTCACATTCAATGGTAGATAGCCTAGGTCAAGTCCCCTGATTCGCTCTTTCTCTCCCCAGCATCAGGCGCACATGAGCGCAAGGCATGAATCGTGAATTAGGGCTGTAGGCCATGATAGACAGCCTCTCCTGGACAATATGGCTACAATTTTATTTATCGTCTTTAAGTGTTTTAATCGGCCAAAAGCTGCCAATTACCAGCTAAGGGAAACCCTGGTTTGCCATCAGAGTTGTGTTTCCATCAAGTCGACTTGTTGCAGATAAAGGTCTGTGAATGAATTAGAGGTTACATTCTCGTGTACCGAATAAAAAACACAAGTAAAATGTATTTCCATAGCATTTTCAATTCCAGGCCTACTGATAGTTTTGTGACATAGCATAGGTAGTCAATAGAGAATGTGCCCAAGCTCGCTCTACACAATACATTTTGCAGTGTTAAATCAACACTGCACTAAATCAGTTAATTGTAATGCTACCCCGGATAACATATAGTCCCACTCTACAGAGTTTAAAAAGCACTCTGATTATAGTGTTACATTTTTTTGTGTTAATGTGAAACTCAGTAGTGTAAAAAAATGAACACTGCATTATAGTTCCTAGTTTCACTCAAATGTAACACTCGGAAGGAATTTACACTCACAGTGTAATTTCTATTCAACACCTCTGGTGTTAACATTTACACTTCTGGTTACTCTGTCCAGTGTAAAAGCAATGCTTTTTTGGAATGACAAAATAATGATGCATCATGTCCCAAAAAACATGTATTTACTGCTTCAAATATCAAATTGTAACACGTGCCTAATCTTAGCACATACTAATAATGATGTTGACTTATCCAAAATTGGTATGTGGCCAAAGAATAAATTGGAGAGAAAAAAAAATCTAAAATGCTTGCTATGATGGACAGACTATCACTGAGGATGCACTCCAGTCAATCAGCAGTCCACTTGCATTAATATTTGTAATGACCGGTATGTAACCAACCAACATTACAACATTGAAGAGCTGCTTTTAACATCCTTAATGACTTAATTTCCACCATAATTTGCAAATAAATTCATTAAAAATCCTACAATGTGATTTTCTGGATTTTTTTTCTAATTTTGTCTGTCATAGTTGAAGTGTACCTATGATGAAAATTACAGGCCTCTCTCATCTTTTGAAGTGGGAGAACTTGCACAATTGGTGGCTGACTAAATACTTTTTTGCCCCACTGTAAGTAAGACATTGAGGAATAAAACAAGTCCAGGACATGGTTTCATTTCAACAATAAGCAAGGTAAGACTGATGAATATAATGAAAAACAAGCAAAGATGCATACGAGTTGGACATCTCCAGTTCAACTACAAATGTACTGTACACCATGTTTACATCCATAAAGCAACCTGTTCAAAGTTGCAATAGGTGACAGTATGGAATCACATACCAAAAATGATTTGATACATAATCAATCGGTAAATCAAATGGTTTATAGTTCAAAATGTCATTGACTATAAGGGCACAAGGCGAGACCCAGATGCAGGGAATGGAGTCCAGAAAACAGGCAAAGGTCAAAACCTGGAGGACTAGTAGAAGAGAATAGAAAAGCAGGAGCACAGGAAAACACACTGGTTGATTTGAACATACAAGACGAACTGGCACAAAGAGACAGGAAACACAGGGATAAATACACCAGGGAGGATAAGTGACACCTGGAGGGGGTGGAGACAATCACAAGGACAAGTGAAACAGATCAGGGTGTGACATTGACATAAAATACACAGCCCACTTTGCTTCAATACGACTTTGAATGCATGGTAATGGTCATCAAAACAAAAAGTTTTAAGGGGTGAGCCAACCAATAGAAGTTGCTCATCTTTCACAACAATGTACTTGATTTTGTAAATCAATGGCACGTCGATGATTACTTCAACACAGATGATCAAGCCAAGGCGATAGTCAGCACCTTGGTGCTTTAAAACCATTTCACTGAAAGACCATTTGTGTGCACTGAGACATTCAATCTAGTAGCAATCTCAGGACCTTCTGTCATGTCATTGAGCTGTACCATCTTCCCTGGACCTATGGCTAGTCTGTCCTTGCTGAAGGATTCCAATTTAAAGTGTGTTCAGAAACTACACAGACACCTTGACTTCCACATTTGTTACTTTACAGCCTGATTCTACAATGTATTGTGTTTTTTTCCCCTCACCAATCTACACAGTTCTTTAGACATTTTTGCAAATGTATTAAAAAATTTAAAAACGGAAATATCACATTTACAAAAGTATTCAGACTCAGTACTATGTTGAAGCACCTTTAGAACCGATCACAGACTTGACTCTTCTTGGGTATGACACTACGAGCTTGGCCCACCTGTATTTGGGGGTTTCGCACACTTTCTCTGCAGATCCTCTCAAGCTCTGTCAGATTGGATGGATAGCCTTGCTGCACAGCTATTTTCAGGTCTCTTGAGAGATGTTAGATCGGTATCAAGTCCGGAATAATCAGATACTTGTACCGAAGCCACCCCTGCGTTGTCTTGGCTGTATGCTTAGGGTCGTTGTCCTGATGGAAGGTGAACCTTTGCCCCAGTCTGACATACTGAGCAGGTTTTTATCAAGGATTTCTCTGTACTTTGCTCCGTTTGTCTTTCCCTCAATCCTGACTAGTCTCCCAGTCCCTGCCGCTAATAAACATCCCCACAGCATGATGTTGCCACCACCATGCTTCACCGTAGGGATGGTGCCAGGTTTCCTCCAGACGTGACGCTTGGCATTCTGGCCTAAGAGTTCAATCTTGGTTTCATTTAGACCAGGTCATTGTCTGAGAATCCTTTAGGTGCCTTTTGGCAAACTCCAAACGGGCTGTCAAGTGCCTTTTACTGAGGAGTGGCTTCTGTCTGGCCACTCTACCATAAAGTCCTGATTGGTGCAGAGATGGTTGACCTTCTGGAAGGTTCTCCCACAGGAACTCTGGAGCTCTGCCAGAGTGACCATCGGGTTCTTGGTCACCTCCTGACCATGGCCCTTCTCCCCGATTGCTCAGTTTGTCAGCCAGCTCTAAGAAGAGTCTTGGTGGTTCCAAACTTCTTCCACTTAAGAATGATGGATGCCACTGTGTTCTTGGGGATTTTCAATTGCTGCAGAATTGTTTTGGAACACTTCCCCAGATCTGTGCATTGACACAATCCTGTCTCTGAGCTTTAAGGACAATTCCTTCGACCTCATGGCTTGGTTTTTGCTCTGACATGCACTGTCAACTGTGGGACCTTATATAGACAGGTGTGTGCCTTTCCAAATCCTGTCTAATCAATTGAATTTACTACAGGTGGACTCCAATCAAGTTGTAGAAACATCTCATGGATGATCAATGGAAACAGGATGCACCTGAGCTAAAGTCTCATAGCAAAGATTTTGCATACTTATGTAAATCAGGTGTTTCTCTATTTCATGGTTAAAACATTTGTAAACATTCCTACAAACCTGTTTTCGCTTTGTTATTATGGGCTAGTGTATGCAGATTGATAAGGATTTTTATTTATTTTATCGATTTTAGAATAAGGCTGTAACGTAACAAAGTGTGGAAAAAGGGAAGGGGTCTGAATACTTTCCCAGTGCACTGTATACATTGTGTTTCCACTAGTTACCCCAGCCACAAAGCTGTAGCATAGAAATTCATGAAAACATGAACTTTTTGGTCTTAATTTAACGTTAGGTTTAGGCATTGGGTTAGCAGTGCTGTTAAGGTTAGGTTTAAAATCACATTTAAAACACATAAATGTTTTAAATAGGCGAGGTTTATGACTTTGTGGCTGTGGTAACTAGTGACGACCGGTGTTAACTTTCTCATACAATTATAATTTGAAAAGGGAAATCAGCTGTTTTAAACAAATAAGTAAATAGGCGACTGCTGCGTGTCATGGGATTAGATCATCTCCCTAAACAAGTGAAAGTGATAGCATAGGCGACTTCGACATGTCATGGGGTAAGTGTATTTCAGTGTATATGCGATTCAGCTGTCAATATGTAGCCACGGCTTGTATATGGTGGGACAGATGGAGGTATTTGGGAAGTTCCTATGAGTACCAGCTCATGTGGGAGTAGAGGGTAATGAGGAAATGGATGTTATCGCCAAGCAGGCTCTTAAACATCCTAATGTTGACATGGAATTGTCAATCAGTAAAGCAGAAGCCAAGGGGTTGAAAACAAATGACAAGAGTTGTGGATTAAGGAGGGAAAGTGAAGACACCTGTATCATATATAGGAAAAAGGTGGGGGCAGGGAGGTCCTCAGGCTGAGAGAGAAGTGTCACGAACCGGCTCAAAGCCCTGTAAACAAAAGGGAGACAACATGGAGATTTAATTTATTTTTACCTTTATTTAACCAGGCAAGTCAGTTAAGAACAAATTCTTATTTTCAATGACAGCCTAAGAACAGTGGGTTAACTGCCTGTTCAGGGGGAGAATAACAGATTTGTACCATGTCAGCTCGTGGGTTTGAACTTACAACTTTCCGGTTACTAGTCCAACGCTCTAACCACTAGGCTACCCTGCCACCACAATAAGAGAAGGAGAAACAAAACATATATTTATTAAATAAGTAACTAAGTACAATATACAATGGTGCGTGTAATCAGTAATCAGTAGTGTAAGTGAGTGTTTTGCATGCATGAATGTGATAATGCAGGGTGTTGAAAGATGCCAAAGCAAACAAACAAACGGCCACCAAGAACCACAACACAATCTACAAAGGTGTCTGCATGGAGAGAGTCTCTTCCATGAATCTGGAAGAGGTCTATTTATCCTGGGAGACACCTGGCCCAGGTGTTTCCCATGTAGCTGACGACCCTCCCAACTCCGCCCACCGGCATCCTAATAACCCTCCCAACTCCGCCCACCGGCATCCTAATAAGGAAACAAGAACAAAGAGAGAATACGGCAGACAGAGTGGGAGGGTCGTCACAGAAGGGAGGAAAGTGTAGTCACAAGGCTGCGACTGGGACACACAAGGCTCAACAGTACATATAAATTGGAGGGCAAACATCAGACTGGGAGGTGTGATCATTGTCAGGAGGAGATGGAGACAGTGGAACACGTTCTATTTCAGTGCCAAAAATATGGGAGGTAAATGGAGCGATTGTTATTAGATTTGAGGAGTAATGGGGTTGGAGAGCCAGAATTACGTGAACTGCTGGGGAAATCTTCAGGGAGGTAGTATTTAATTATGTATTTAGCTTCTTTGGTGAGATGAGAATATTGGGTAGGATTCATGGTTTCTGGGGTACTTCTAAGAGAGCAATGGAGCATGCAGCTTATTGGCTGAGTCATGTGAGTGAGAGGAGACATTGTTGTTATAGCCTTGTGTCAATTATTATGCAATTATTAATGGCCATGTTAAGTTAATTAAATTGGAAGTTATCAATGCTCTATCAGTTTTTAGAACACAATAGGTTGAAGGTAACAGTCAGATTAGGCAACAGGTAAAACAAACAATAACAAATTAACACGGTCTGTTGTTGACAAGCATATTCAATTCATATACATTCATATTCATACTTAATTCAGTGATTGAAATTATGACCCCATCCTCAGTAACCAATTCCAGGAGGCTATTGGGAAACACAATTACTTCTTACTTCGAAATTGCCAAACTAGTCATGTTGAATAAATGAGTCTGTTAATTTGAACTAAGCAAGCTGCTAAATCTTCCAGTTTACATCTTGCCTACATTTTGCCCAGGCTACTGTAGACTATCTGAAGATGTAGTCCTATCAGGGGCTATATGCTACCTGCATCTATCTAAGCAAACCATGGCAACGTTGAATTACAATCATAAACCTAAGCCTTTTAAAATGACAAGCCAATCTCGCAAATGGGCCATTTATAGCTGTTTGTAGTTGTAGTATCGGTGATCTATATCTGTCTATGTTAGTTACTATGCTGTTACTAAGCAGTAATTTATCACAGCAGTGTTACGACACCTAATATAAAGTGCACATGCTGCTATTGGCCCGGGGGCTGAAGGTCACAAGATGTTTTTACTAAACGACACTAAGCTGTACTCCTGCTTCCTGCCTGGTGATATTCTCCAAAACACAAATATTATAGTAGTCTTAACATCTGGCTCATAATAATGGCACAACTGCCAGAAAATAGCTTAAGATAAAAAAAAATATTAGTCCAAGTGTTTCTTGCTAAGAGATTTCAAGATCCTCTGTCCAACTTTCATCACTCAAAATCTCCTGTCAGATTTATATATAATTATGCACAAAAGGGATTTATTTACAATTATAAACCGGGTTCAAGCCCTGAATGCTGACTGGCTGAAATCCGTTGTATATCAGACTATATACCATGGGTATGACAAATGTATTTACGTTGGTAAACAGTTTATAATATCAATAAGGCACCCAGGTACTGGGTCATCATGCTAAAGAACAGCCCTTAGCCATGGTATATTGGATATATACCATACCCCCTCATGCAGTATTGATTAATTATAGCTGTCAAACAAGTTAATCAACATCCATTGATGGAAAATGATCTGGCAAATTTAATAAGTGCAAATTATCTTTTCTCTTGCGACATATTCAAATCGGTTTATTACGTCTTGTCATAGTTCACAAGAGTTATTTTGATGAAAACCTAATTTTGCTTCTAACGTAATTACAAGTTATGCCGATATTCCTTTGTAATTTGCTCGATAACGTTATGGTGAAAAAAAATTGTTTATTGTATAAATGTGGCAGCACTTGCTGTGGGGTGAAACAATGGGCATGTTTTCAGGCCTTTTGGGCATGTTTTGAGTGGCCATTGGTCTGGAAATGTTTGTGCCCCTCTGTCTCAATAAATAGTACCAACTAATCAGTCTCAACGTTGGCATTGAGGCGACTACGGGATACTGGCTTTCTAGGCAGAGTTCCTCTGTCCAGTGTCTGTGTTCTTTTGCCCGTCTTAATCTTTTATTTTTATTGGCCAGTCTGAGATATGGTTCAGGCCAGCATCCCGGAGTCACCTCTTCACTGTTGACATTGAGACTGGTGATTTGCGAGAACTAATTAATGAAGCTGCCAGTTGAGGACTTGTGAGGCGTTTCTCAAACTAGACACTCTAATGTACTTGTCCTCTTGCTCAGTTGTGCACCGGGGCCTCCCACTCCTCTTTCTGTTCTGGTTAGAGCCAGTTTGCGCTGTTCTGTGAAGGGAGCAGTAAACAGCATTGTATGAGATCTTGAGTTTCTTGGCAATTTCTTGCATGGAATAGCCTTAATTTCAGAAGAAGGTTTCAGAAGAAAGTTATTTGTTTCTGGCCATTTTGAGCCTGTAATCGAACCCACAAATTCTGATACTCCAGATGCGCAACTAGTCTAAAGAAGGACAGTTTTATTGCTTCTTTAATCAGAACAATAGTTTTCAGCTGTGCTATTATAATTGCAAAACGGTTTTCTAATGATCAATTAGCCTTTTAAAATGATAAACTTGGATTAGCTAACACAACGTGCCATTGGAACACAGGAGTGAGGGTTGCTGATAATGGGCCTCTGTACGCCTATGTAGATATTCCATACAAAATCAGCCATTTCCAGCTACAATAGTCATTTACAACATTAACAATGTCTACACTGTATTTCTGATCAATTTAATGTTATTTTAATGGACTTTATATTGGCTTTTCTTTCAAAAACAAGGACATTTCTAAGTGATCCCAAACTTTTGAACAGTAGTGTAGATGGAGCCCCATCTGTGCAAAAGCCCACCATTCGATCCCATGAAATCAGTTTTCATCAATATAGCCACACAGCACACAGCACATCCCCTGTGCCATTTCATGCTCGGGAATCGTGAGACAGAACAATATGTCATTGTGAATAGCATCCCCCGAAATGTATAGCGAACAAAAATCAATGCATTGGCAACTCGGGCCTCATAGCCAACATCCATTTGGAGAGCGTAAGCTGGGGAGTTTTTTGTCGTTCAGTCAATTTCCTCTTGATTGACTGCAATAGCATAAATTCTTCACTTAACTGTGTTATCTGACAAAGGTATTGATGTCTATTTCTGTGCCTCTGCCTCCCCTCACATTGTTTTCACCATATCAATTGTAATATCAGTCTCTGCAATAGTGTGTGGTTTCATAATGTAACGGGTCTAGAGATTCACCGTAGTAATGATTCAAGTGTAACGGTCAAGTTCTGCCTTTTTTCCATGATATTAGGGCGCTCTCTGGTTGAATTTTATCTTTTGGATTCAAATAATTTTAATTCGGATTTTTAAGGTCAACCATATTACAATCAATTTGAGATACAAAGACAAAATATATATTTATTTTTATATTTGGGGGGGGGGGTTTATGAAATTCTCCCACGACCCCATTTTAATATCAGGCAAACCCACATGGGGTCGCGACCCCTAGTTTAGGGACTCCAGACTCCACAAAGACACACAGTGTGCACATGCTGCTCCAGAGCCAGTACTGTTCTAGCTTCACACAAGCATAAGTCAAAACTTTGTTCATTTGTCAATTGTCAAAACTCACCAATTATACCTATATACACTGAACAAAATCATAAATGCAATATGTAAAGTGTTAGTCCCATGTCTCATGAGCTGAAATAAAAATCCCAGACATTTTTCAAATGCACAAACAGCTTATTTCTCACAAATTTGTTTATATCCCGGTTATAGAGCATTTTATCCTTTGTCAAGATACAGTAATCTATCCACCTGATAGGTGTGGCTTATCAAGAAGCTGATTAAACAGCATAATCATTACACAGGTGCACCTTGTGCTGGGGGAAATAATAGGCCGCTCTAAAATGTGCAGTTTTGTCACACAACACAATGCCACAAATATCTCAAGTTTTGAGGGAGGGTGCAATTGTCATGATGACTGCAGGAATGTCCACCAGAGCTGTTGCCAGATAACTACATTTTAATTTGCCTACCATAAGCCGCCTCCAATGTTTTTGAGAATTTGACAGTACGTCCAACCGGCCTCACAACTGCAGACCATGCCAGCCCAGGGCCTCCACGTCTGGGGTGCTGGGGAGTGTTTATGTCTGTAATAAAGCCCCTTTTTGGGGAAAAACACATATTTAAATGTAAATATTTATTTATTTTTCTCCCCAGTTTCAGGGTATCCAATTGGTAGTAACAGTCCTGTCCCATTGTAGCAACTCCTGTACGGATTCGGGAGAGGCGAAGATCGAGAGCCGCACGTCCTCCGAAACACAACCCAGCCAAGACGCACTGTTTCTTGACACAATGCCCGCTTAACCCAGAAGCCAGCCACACCAATGTGTTGGAGGAAACACCGTACACCTGGCAACCGTGTCAGTGTGCATTGTGCCCGGCCCGCCACAGGAGTCAGTAGTGAGCGATAGGACAGGATATCCCTGCCGGTCAAACCCTCCCCTAACCTGGACAACGCTGGGCCAATTGTGCACCGCCCCATGGGCCTCCCGGTTGCGGCCGGCTGCGACAGAGCCTGGACTCAAACCAGGTTCTCCAGTGGCACAGCTAGCATTGCAATGCAGTGCCTTAGACCACTGTACCACTCAGGAGGCCCGAAAAACTAATTCGCTTCCTGTTCTTTGACTCCCGCTGGACCGAAGACAATGCAAAGTTTGAAAAATGTCAAAGTATGTGAAGTCCATCTCGCAACGGCGCCTTCAACCGCAAGGGGGCTTTGCTATTCCACTCCATTGTGAACGTCCCCATTGAAATGCATTACATCCAGGTCGGAGTGCTTATAGGTAGTTAAATAAAGGTTAAATAACAAAATGAAAATAAATATATAATTTGCAGAGGACCTGGTTTATCACAAGAAGGCAGCATTTGATTCCATTTGATATTTTGGATGAAAACATTCTAGAACGGGGTGGGCAACTTTGATGGGGGTGGGGGCCACAAAATCTGATAATGAGGGGCCACAGTTGCTCGCAGCTCTGTATACCTACATCCATACCACGCCTCCCCCTCCCATATATTTTTTACGTTTTAGAGTTAATTTTGTGCAATTATAATTATTTAGATATGGGGTGTATAGAACATGCTGCAGTTTTCAAGCAAGTTTGCTGCAATTCTACACATTTTGCCATGGGGCAGAGAGCAAAATTAGCTGTTTTACATCTAATTTCCTGCAATTCTACACATTTTGACATAGGGTGGAGAGAAATGTTTGCAGTTTTGTATATGATATCTGAGTGAGACTGACCAACCAAATCATTGGGAGCCCCCCTGGCCGGAAGAATATTGTTGAATATCTCTGCCATAGCCCTTCTAAGGACAGCCTTTCCACTCCCTATTTAATCTTCTACTTGTGACTGACTGTGATTGAACCAGGTCTCCTACATGTCACAAGAATGTGTTAGCCCACTTAGCTAAAGCCCATAGGGATGATATGAGGAAGCTAATGCAAGATTTTTTTAAATGTTATTTATTTTATTTGATTTCACCTTTATTTAACCAGGTAGGCCAGCTGAGAACAAGTTCTCATTTACAACTGCGACCTGGCCAAGATAATGCAAAGCAGTGTGACAAAAACAACACAGTTACACATGGGATAAACAAACGTACAATCTGCATACAGTGTGTCGAAATGAAGTAAGGAGGTAAGGCAATAAATAGGCCAATAGTGGCTAAGTAATTACAGATGAGCAATTTACACTGGAGGGATAGATGTGCAGATGAGGATGTGCAAGTAGAGATAATAAAACTGTCTTCAATGCCTCGTAACAAAATAGTTAGAAGAAAATAAATTAAGAAATGCTAAAAGCTTCTGTTTACCAAAGAGAGCACTTTATTCTATCAGCTCTCCTCTACCTGTCCTGGCTGGCAAAGTACCAGGATGTTGTCTGAATTTTAAAACTGATTCTGAATGCATCTGAGAAGTTGAATATATGAAACATTTGTCAACTTGAAATGATAGTTCTGTAAACTTGATACACAGACTATTAATGCAAAATGTACCATATTGAAACTTAATTTATAAATATGGCAATTGAATATTTAATGTTAAAGCTGAATGCAGTACAGGACTGGAGAAAGCAGGACTTCCCTTCATGTACACCCACTCATACTATACATGGATATTCACATGCTATGTGCCACTATCATAGAGAAGAGAGAAGTAGCAGGCAGTACTGTGTTCAAGGGTTAGAATAGAGGACAGTGACACCTGCTTTGTTCAGTCTCAAATTCAACTTCATATCATCAGTGAAAAATACACTATATAATCAAAAGTATGAGTGGATCCAGCTATTTCAGCCACACCCGCTGCTGTCAGGTGTATAAAATCAAGCACACAGCCAGAGATAAAACATTGGCAGTAGAATAGATTGCAAACCAGGGCTAATCGCCCAACATCAGTGCCTTACCTCACTAATGCTCTTGTGACTTAATGGAAGCTAGTCCCCACAGCAATATTCCAACATTAGTGGAAAGCCTTCCCAAAAGAGTAGAGGTTGTTATAGCAGCAAAGGTGGACCAACTCCATATTAATGATCATGATTTTGGAATGAGATGATCGGGGAGTAGGTGTCCACATACTTCTGGTCATGTAGTGTACTTTTTGTTTGGTTTTGTCCATCATGAAACACTCCAGCACATTGGCAATCTTGATGCTTCCAACAATTAAATGAATGTGTGCAGTGTGTAGAGTAATTATTTATTCTAAACTTGGAGTTTTTTTATTGTTGACTTTTATTCCATGAACCTGGTAATACATGGTGAGTTTTCTAGTTGTCCATCAGTCCAGGTAATAATTAAATGAGGGTATTTTATTAACGTGGTAGCACATGGTGAGTATTCTAGTTGTCCAGCTGTCCAGGTAATAATTAAATGAGGGTATTTTATAAACCTGCCAGACACCAGTTTTAACTTGCAAACAGAGTTTTTGATGAGGCACAATCTATTATTCTTGTTAACCAGTTGTATATCCACCTCGCATGTCTATTTTACTACAACCTTTTTGACTATTTCTGTTAAGCACTCATAGATCCACTAATATTCCAATTACTCTTGTAATTCATCTCTCTCTCTGATTCCTAAGGTTTCAATGAAGTCTCCAGTCAGTTCATTATACTTCATAACTCCTAAGAAATGTACAAATCTGGTGTGTGGATTTTCCAGTGAGTTGGTGAGGACTGAGGAACCATGGCACAGTTTGAAACCTTGATATGGACTGTAAGTGAAACATTTCTGATTTGCACATTTTGTGGTTTGGCATGTTTCACAGAAATATTCCTGACAACACAGTACTTTCAAGTCATTTACACCAATGGGGTGCCACCACTCACAACATACTGTTTAAAATGGTCCTACATAATTACAATAACTATATTTGAAATGTTAATATTTTGATTAGAATTAGTTAGCTCTGTTTCATTTTTTTTGCTATTTTTTTTCTCTACAACCAGATACCTATTATATTGGTGTTTGTAAGCATTGGATCCTGTATTGCATGTGGTAGAGCTGAGTACAGAATAAGGGATGAATGTTGTCCCATGTGTTCACCAGGTAAGGACCCTCTCTTTACATCATATGATTCACCAGACGTCAATACATCATCAACACTAACAGAAAAACATGACATTGTGATTCTCTTCCCCAGGAAATCATGTACATAAGCATTGTACTGAATTCACCAGCACCAGCTGTGTGCCCTGTGTTGATTCTACATTCCTTGATGAGCCCAATGGTCTATTGAAATGCAAAGTGTGTACCAACTGTGATCCAGGTAAGAGTGGTCCTGTGTGTCTGTACTGAAACCCAGACACAAACACTGATATGTTACTCTATGCTCTTATGCTATGAGGATATGTCAGTTGTAATCTGCATCAGATAATACATGCCATGTTTTCTCTCTAGGTTTGGGTTTGAAGGTAAAGCAGCCATGTACACCTTCATCAGACACTGTCTGTGGGACACTGGAGGGGTTCTACTGTCTAGACCCAACTAAGGATGGTTGTAGAGCACCTCAGAGACACAGCAGCTGTAAACCTGGTCAATACATACATCACACAGGTTTGCCTCCTTTCAAGTATTCAACATTATTTTGTCATGATTTTTAGTGTGAGAACATCTATAAACAGAGAGTACATGGGGAAAGTTTAAGTACAATGTTTACAAGTTTGTTTTGGGAAGTCTAGTTTTTTAATAATTTAAAATGTACAGTATGTTTAAACATCCATTTATGCAGGAACAACATCTACAGATACTGTGTGTTCTGACTGTACTGGTGACACCTATTCAGATGGATCATTAACAGCCTGCCAGTCACACACTGGGTAAGTGTGGCTTACACAAATAGTTACCCTAAATACAAATTTACCTACCACAAATCCAAAACTGAAAGATGCATGACCAAGTTATAAATTATTAATTAATGGCCAGTATTTCTCTGTTTATAGATGTGAATCCTTGGGACTTCAGGAAATTAAACCAGGATCTCCTTGGTCGGATTCAGAGTGTGGACCACAACTATCCCATTCCACAGCTAGAAGCAGAATCGGTGCTGTTGCATCCATGACAGTTGTCATGATATTAGCTGGAGCTGTTTTCTTATTATTCATAATAGTGAGAAGAAATGTCTGCATTTTATCTGTTTCCATTGCGTCGGTAAATTATTGTTTTGTGTGTGTGTGAGAATAATTGTTTAGTGTTTGTGTGTGAGTATGAGTGAGTCAGAGAGAGGAGCGTCAAGTAACCTAGCGGGACGGCAGGTAACCTAGCGGTTAGGAGTGTTGTGCCAGTAACCGAATGGTCGCTGGTTCGAATCCCTAAGTAGATTACCTATTAACACTAAAAGCGTCTGCTAAATTATTTAAATGTTACAAATTTGAGAGTGCGTGTGTGCATCCATCACTCCAGTGTTTAATTGCTAAATTTAAATTATTTCGCCACTATGGCATGTTTATTGCCTTACCTCCCTTATCTTACTTCATTTGCACACACTGTATATCGACTTTTCTATTGTGTTATTGACTGTATGTTTATTCCATGTGTAACTCTGTTTGTGTCGAACTGCTTTGCTTTATCTTGGACAGGTCCCAGTTGTAAATGAGAACTTGTTCTCAACTGGCCTACCTGGTTGAATAAAGGTGAAATAAGAAAATAGGAATCATCGTCAATCTACAAACAATACCCCATAATGGCATACAAAAACAGGATTTAAGATATTTTAGAAAATGTATTATAAAAACTACAGAAATACCTTATTTACATAAGTATTCAGAGCTCAGGTGCATCTTGTTTCCATTGATCATCCTTGATGTTTATACAACTTGATTGGAGTCTACCTGTGGTAAATTCAATTGATTGGACATGATTTGGAAAGACACCCACCTGTCTATATAAGGTCCCACAGTTGACAGTGCATGTCAGAGGAAGAAGCTGATTAAACAGCATACTCATTACACAGGTGCACCTTGTGCTGGGGACAATAAAAGGCTGCTCTAAAATGTGCAGTTTTGTCACACAACACAATGCCACGGATATCTCAAGTTTTGAGGGAGTGTGCAATTGTCATGATGACTGCAGGAATGTCCACCAGAGCTGTTGCCAGATAACTACATTTTCATTTGTCTACCATAAGCCGCCTCCAATGTTGTTTTAGAGAATTTGGCAGAACGTCCAACCGGCCTCACACCTGTAGACCACATGTAACCATGCCAGCCCAGGGCCTCCACATCCGGGGTGCTGGGAAGTATTTATGTCTGTAATAAAGCCCCTTTTTAGGGAAAAACTCATATTTAAATGTATATTTTTTTCTCTCCAAATGTTGTGGTATTCAGTTGGTAGTATTAGTCCTGTCCCATCGTAGCAACTCCCGTACGGACTTGGGGGAGGTGAAGGTCAAGAGCCGTGCATCTTCCGAAACACAACCCAGCCAAGCCGCACTGCTTCTGTGGCACAGCCACTGGAAAATTGCGATGCAGTGCCTTAGACCACTGCGCCACTCGGGAGGCCCAAAAAACTCATTCTAATTGGCTTCCGGTTCTTTGACGGACTCTGGCTGGTCTGAAGACAACGCAAAGTTTGAAAAATGCGGCGCCTTCAACCGCAAGGGGGCTTTGCTATTCCACTCCATTGTGAACGTCCCCATTGAAATGCATTCGGCTCGGAGTGCTTATGGGTAGTTAAATAAAGAGGTTAAATAACAAAATGAAAATAAATATATATATAATTTGCAGAGAACCTGGTTTATCACAAGAAGGCAGCATTTGATTCTATTCGATATTTTGGATGAAAACATTCTAGAACGGGGTGGGCAACTTTGATGGGGGTGGGGGCCACAAAATCTGATAATGAGGGGCCACAGTTGCTCGCAGCTCTGTATACCTACATCCATACCACGCCTCCCCCTCCCAGATATTTTTTACGTTTTAGAGTTAATTTCGTGCAATTCTAATTATTTAGCTATGGGGTGTACAGAACATGCTGCACTTTTCAAGCAAGTTTGCTGCAACTCTACACATTTTGCCATGGGGCAGAGAGCAAAATTAGCTGTTTTACATCTAATTTCCTGCAATTCTACACATTTTGTGTGCACTCTCCCTAGATAGAATTGTGTGGTTCAGTGGCAGATTTTCGAAAGAAAATTTACATAATATGAACCACACATACTGTATATCATCAGCAATTCTCCCTCAGATGAGATACACAGCTAACTCAAATTGAATTTCATTCATAAATGTGGGCACTAATTATAGTTAATATTCCAATTATCTAGGTCCTCCATTCCCTAACCTGAACCCTCCTGTCCCCAGCAGGAAAGACCAGGACAACATTTTGGCTTAAGGTACAACAGTTTATCTCCTTCTCATGGACTGCACCAGATTTACCAGTTCTTGCTGTGAGATGTTACCCCACTCTTCCACCAAGACCCTCCGATCCAACAGGTCCCAGACGTGCTCAATGGGATTGTGATCCGGGCTCTTCGCTGGCCATGGCAGCTCACTGACATTCCTGTCTTGCAGGAAATCACGCACAGAACGAACAGTATTGCTGGTGGCATTGTCATGCTGGAGGGTCATATCAGGATGAGCCTGCAAGAAGGGTACCACATGAGGGAGGAGGATGTCTTCCTTGTAACGCACAGGGTTGAGATTGCCTGCAATGACAACAAGCTCAGTCCAATGATGATGTGACACACCGCCCAAGACCATGACGGACCCTCCACCTCCAAATCGATCCCGCTCTAGAGTACAGGCCTCAGTGTGACACTCATTCATTCGATGATAAACATGAATCCGACCATCACCCCTGGTGAGACAAAACCGCGACTCGTCAGTGAAGAGCACTTTTTGCTAGTCCTGTCTGGTCCAGCGACCAGACAGACAGGACCAGACAAATATACCCTCATCTTTTTAAGTGGGAGAACTTGCACAATTGGTGGCTGACTAAATATTTTTTTGCCCCACTGTAGGTATATTTGGTGAGTTTTGACAATTGACAAATTAACAAAGTTTTGACTTATGCTTGTGTAAAGCTAGAACAGTACTGGCTCTGGAGCAGCATGTGCACACTGTGTCTGTGTGGAGTCTGGAGTCCATAAACTAGGGGTCACGACCCCATGTGGGTTTGCCTGATATTAAAATGGGGTCGCGGTAGAATTTCATAACCCCCCCCCCCCAAAAAAAATACATTTTTACCCACTTGCTTTTATCCTCCGAGACAGGATTGTGTCGAGGCACAGGTCTGGGGAAGGGTACCAAAAAATGTCTGCATTCTTAAATGGAAGATGTTTAGAACCCCCAAAACTCTTCCTAGAGCTGGCCAACCTGACTGAGCAATCGGGGGAGAAGGGCCTTGGTCAGGGAGGTGACCAAGTACCCGATGGTCACTCTGAAAGAGTTCCTCTGTGGTGGGAGAACCTTCCAGAAGGACAAACCTCTGCAGCACTCCAATCAGGCCTTTATGGTAGAGTGGCCAGACAGAAGCCACTCCTCAGTAATAAGCACATGTAGTTTGCCAAAAAGCACCTAAAGACTTTCAGACCATGAGAAACAGGATTCTATGGTTTGATGAAACCAAGATTGAATTATTTGGCCAGAATGCCAAGCGTCAAATCTGGAAGAAACCTGGCACAATCCCTATGATGAAGCATGGTGGTGGCAGCATCAAGCTGTGGGGATGTTATTCTGCGGCAGGGTCTGGGAGACTAGTCAGGATCGAGGCAAAGATTAATGGAGCAAAGTACGGAGAGATCCTTGATGAAAACCTGCTCCCGTGCTCAGGACCACAGACTGTGGGCGAAGTTTCACCTTCCAACAGGACAACGACCCTAAGCACACAGCCAAGATAACGTATGAGTGGCTTTGGAACAAGTCTCTGAATGTCCTTGAGTGGCCCAGCCAGAGACTTGAACCTGATCGAACATCTCTGGAGACCTGAAAATAACTGTGCAGCAATGCTTCCCATCCAACCTGACCGAGCATGAGGATCTGCAGAGAAGAATGGGGAAAAACTCCCCAACTACAGGTGTGCCAAGCTTGTAGCGTCATACAAGAAGACTTGAGTCTGTAATCACTGCCCAAGGTGCTTCAACAAAATACTTATGTAAATGTAATATTTCAGTTTTACATTTTAATATAACGTAACATTTCTAAAAATCTGTTTTTGAAATAAAAAAAGGGGTCTGAATACTTGCCGAATTCACTATAAATTAGGTTACTTACATTGTGTCTTCCAACCCTCCTGGGATAATGGACATTTGCTGAAGCATTATGACAACTCAGCGACACAACGGTGGGGATTAATTGAGCTGCACCTGGGTCATTGATAAATCATTGTCTCAACGCAGCCTGATAATGGTGTGAAAAGATCCAGGAACCCAAATGATTTGGGTGGATCCCATCCTCCTTTATAAAACAAGCTTTGTTTCCAGAATGTATTATTATTATTGTCAATAAATGTTACACCCACAGAGCTGCAATAGTCTGGTAGCCAGTTATGGAGAGCTAAACATCTGTTGAAATGTTCAATGCCACAAATTAGGGAGGGCACAGGGCCAGATATTAGAGTGTTTGTGGTTGTCAAGCAGAGACTGCCTACCTCGGCCAAACCCGGACGACGCTGGGCCAAATTGTGCCCCGCTCTATGGGACTCCAATCACAGCCGGATGTTATACATCGAAAAATGGATAATTACTACTCTCTGAAGCCCCGGTAATATATATATGTTTTTACTGCAACCACCAACCAGAGGAGGAATCAAGAGGAACCCGCACTCAATGAGTGTAGACAGCCTGCTGCTGCCGCACTGATAATCATCAGATGGTGGAGAAGAGGATGTAGGGGGCCCATATGGGTAACTGGGGGGCCCTGCCTAGATTGGGTAACTGATTAATACAAAAACACACAATGAACTACATAATAAATAAATGTGTCTGGTCAATTGTGTGAGTCGTCATTCATAAACTGATCAGAAAGCTGTTACCAAATATGAGATGCGTAATGTGTTTGCAAAAATCTTACTAGCTAGCCTGCCTACCCAAAAATGGTGAAAAAAAAATAAACAGCAGATGAAAGAATTTAAACGAGAAAAACTGACTGGTTATTTTCCAGCTCAACACAAAGACACGAAGGACAACGACAACCAAGCAGGGCCCAGCAGAGTGACATCGAGTCCAGGTAACTTAGCTAGCTAGCTAGCTAGCTAGCTAGCTACTTACCACCACTAGAGAGGCCAGACCTGTATCTAGCATGATGACAAGCAATTTAGATAGATGTTGTTATATGTACGCTGAACAAAAATATAAATGTAACATGTAAAGTGTTATGAGTTGAATAAAACATCCAATACATTTTCCATGCACACAAAAAGCTTATTCCTCTCACATTGTAACGGCTTTCTTCCTGGGAAGGAGAGGTGGACCAAAACGCAGCGTGGTTATAGTTCATGGTAATTTAATAAGGTAACTCAACCATGAACAGAATACAAAACAATAAACGTGGCAAAACCGAAACAGTCCTAACTGGTGCAGAAAACACAAAGACAGGAAACAACCACCTAAATATGGTTCCCAATCAGAGACAATGACTAACACCTGCCTCTGATTGAGAACCATATCAGGGCAAACATAGAAATAGACACACTAGACACACAACATAGAATGCCCACCCGGCTCACATCCTGACCAACACTAAAACAAGGAAAACACACAAGAACTAAGGTCAGAACATGACACATTTTGTGCACAAACTTGTTGACATCCCTGCTAGTGAGCATTTTTCCTTCACCAAGATAATCTGTCCACCTGAAAGGTGTGGAATATCAAGAATCTGATTAAACAGCATGATCATTGCACAGGTGCACCTTGTGCTGGGGACAATAACAAGCCACCCTAAAATGTGCAGTTTTGTCACACAACATAATGCCACAGATGTCTCAAGTGTTGAGGGAATGTGCAATTGGCATGCTGGCTGCAGGTATGTCCACCAGAGCTTTTGCCAGAGAATTTAATGTTAATTTCCCTGCCATAAGCAGTCACAAGTTGTTTTAGAGAATTTGGCAGTACATCTAACTGGCCTCACAACTGCAGAACACGTGTAACCACACCAGCACAGGACCTCCGCATCTGGCTTCTTCCCCTGCGGGATCGTCTGAAACCACCCACCCCAATAGCTGATGAAACTGAGGAGCATTTCCGCCTGTAATGAAGGCCCTTTGTGGGGAAAAGCTAATTATGATTGGCTGGGCCTGGCACCCCGGTGTGTGGGTTATGTCATGTTATGCCTAGTCGTTGTGAAATCCTTAGATTAGGGCCGAATACATTTATTTCAATTGACGGAAAGTATTCCGACCCCTTGACTTTTCCCACATTTTCTTATTCTAAAATTGATTAAATTGATATTTTCCCCATCAATCTACACACAATACATTTTAATTTAATCATTTTTAGAATAACAAAATGTGGAAAAAGTCAAAGGGTCTAAATACATTCCAAAGGCACACTGTACAATAAGAAAGGTGTTTGATAGAGATGGATAGAAAGCAGTTGTTTCGCAAGGTATCTCTACCTGAAAATACATGATCTTAGTGATTGATAGTTGGTATTCAGCAGTCATAAAATAATGCCTGATTTACTTTGAAGAACTAAAATAATGACTTCGTCAGACAGCATCTCTATAGAGGTGAGATGACTTGGAATAAAGTCATGAGAAAATATATTAAAGGAAAGTAGCATGAATATTTTGTGCATACACATTTATGAGATACCTTAAATCAACGGAATACCAGATAGGGTATGCGCTTTTGAAGAGCTAATGTCACACAGGAGGGGCTGGTGACACAGGCAAATAGGAACGGGAAGAAGGAATATTTTTGAAACAGCCTTCCTCCATACATTTCAAATGAGAAACAAAGTATTTCCCCTAGCCTTAGAAAAACAGAAAGTATTTCCACAATTCATGGAAAAGGATGCTCCAACTTCCCAAAACCCTCATACAGAAACAGAAATTATTTCCCAAAACCCTCATATAGAAACCTAAACTCTGTGTGTGGGGTAGTACACTCAGAGAGAGAGAGAAAAAAAGTGCTTTCTAGAACTTCAAAGGGTTTGTCGGAACCCTGCGAATAACCCTTTTTGGTTCCTGGTAGAAACCTTTTGGTTAACAGCTTCTATCCCAAAGCCATAAGACTGCCGAACAATGAATCAAATAGCCAACCAGACTACTTACATTGAAACCGCCTCTGTTTTTACACTGCTGCAACTTAATGTTTATTATGCATTGTCACTTTACCCCTACAGTTGAAGTCGGAAGGTTACACACACTTAGGTTGGAGTCATTAAAACTCGTATTTCAACCACTCCACAAATTTCTTGTAAACTAACTACAGTTTTGGAAAGTCAGTTAGGACATCTACTTTGTAGATGACACAAATATTTTTTCCAACAATTGTTTACAGACAGATTATTTCACTTCTAATTCACTGTATCACAATTCCAGTGGGTCAGATGTTTACATACACTGTGCCTTTAAACAGCTTGGAAAATTCCAGAAAATGATGCCAAAGTCCAGTGGTCTTCACTTACAGATTCAAACGGCGTCTTGAAACATGTGTTTCTGTGTTAACATGTTGTGCAGCATTGTCTCTGTAACGGCTTTTTTCTGTGGACGAAGGAGAGGACCAAAGCACAGAGTGGTTAGTGTTCATCATGTTTAATAAAGACGGTAAACGTGAACACTACAAAATAACAAATGTGGGGAAAACCACAAAACAGTTCTGTCTGGTGCAGACACACAAAGACAGAAGACAGGAAACAATCACCCACAGAATACCCAAAGAACATGGCTGCCTAAATATGGTTCCCAATCAGAGACAACAAATAAACACCTGCCTCTAATTGAGAACCAATCTAGGCACCCATAGACTTACATAAACACCTAGAAAGGTAACAGACCCATAAACATACAAAACCGCTAGACAAGACAAAACCCATGTCACACCCTGACCTAACCAGATTCCAAGAACACAGGATGAGATGTTACTATCCGTTGTGCAAGCACTTCCAAGAGTTCATGAACAGTGAGCCTGGTGAAATTTGGGGAGAGCATCGTCAGTAGTGTACCTTTGGTTCATAGGGTGTTTCGGACTTTCACACTATACAACCTCCCCAAAGGCGGCCAGCGACAGGGTGATCAATCCTACGCTTGCGTCCCATTCCCAATTAGTCATAGGAGTTGCCTTGATGTTGATAGCCAACATCCCACCAAAATAACAAGGAAAACAAAGAACACTAAGGTCAGGGTGTGACAGTCTCACAATCTCCCACTGCAATATTTCCAGTGCTGGAAAAAGTACCCAATTGTCATCCTTGAGTAAAAGTAAAGATAGTTTAATAGAAAATCACCCAGTAGAATACTACTTGAGGTAAAGTTTTTATAAAGTATCCAGTTTTAAATGTACTTAAAGGGATACTTAACCAAAATTACATATTGGTTTTCTTACCTTGTAAGCAGTCTACAAACACGGTATGACGGAAATCGATGCTTTTGTTTAGTTTTCCTGGCACTGTTTCCAAATACTGACCTTTTAGCATTTGTGGCACAAATCCCGCTCAAGTCATGGTATGAATATGATCATTTTCCTTGCATCATGTTGTAATCATGTAGGACTCTGTTGAGTTTCCCCATCAATTTTAGATACTTTCGGATGATTTGGACATGATGCCCGAAAAATGCTAATTCTTGAGTCTCATCTTTCAAACGAAATCGAACTTTCTTTGTCACATGCGCCAAATACAACAAGTGTAGACCTTACCGTGAAATGCTTACTTACAAGCCTTTACTAACAGTGCAGTTAAAGAAGAGTTAAGAAAATATTTACCAAATAGACTAATGTAAAAAATAATTATAAAAAGTAACACAATAAGAACAACAATAACAAGGCTATATACAGGGGTTACCGGTACCGAGTCAGTGTGCGGGGGTACAAGTTAGATGAGGTCATTTGTACGTGTAGGTAGGCGTGAATTGACTATGCATAGATAATAAACAGTGAGTAGCAGCAGTGTACAGAAGTGAGGGGGGGGATCTGGGGATCTGGGGAATTGTTATATTACTTAGATATACTGTCGGAACTAGAAACACAAGCATTTCGCTACACTCTCATTAACCTCTGCTAACCATGTGTACGTGATCAATATAATTAGATTTTTTAAATTTAAGGGAGTTGTACTCCAGTCTACTAGGTGGCGGTACTACAACATTCATTGGATGCCATCCACCGTTAAACCTCATCGAAGAAGGAAGTGACGTGATCGTTTGTGCCGCTGGTACTTTTCACACCGGCTTGCTACTCTGTTACTCTGCACCGTTTTTGACAGTCATCAAAGCGTGGAATCATCATGGTGCTCGATTTAGACCAATTTCGAACCGATAAAGGCGGTGATCCTGAAGTAATCAGAGAAACTCAAAGAAAAAGGTTCAAAGATGTGTCACTTGTGGATAAACTAGTACACGCAGACACAGAATGGAGAAAATGTAAGTTCCGACTGCAAGCTAGCGTTAGCATTCATTGAATCGGATGGTGGTGTCCACTCACATGGCTTGCTAGCTTCATGCATTTATTATAGGTAGTTAAAAGCTGGCCTTGTAGTCACCCAGATACAAATTAAGAAATTGAAGCATAATACGTCCGTTCACGTTTTTAGAAAATGTATAGTGAATTATCTGCCTGGATATTCTCAGCTAAACTCTGGTTAGTTGGTAGCCTGCGCTAGCTAGTTAGTCACCGGTAGATAGCAAATGACTGTATAGCCAGTTAGCTATCCAGCTACGTTAGTTCACTAACCACAACCAATACATTTTCTTTCCCATGTCTTTAGTTAGGCTATACCTGATATGTCGTTCAATGTTGTCTAACATTAATTTAGCTAACTAAAATAATGTATGCATCAGTAAACTATCAAGGAAAACCCAAACGATGGTTAGCCACGTCATCCTAGCCACACTGACTGTAGCTCCAATCTGATGCAATCCCCGTCCAACATACCCATAGCAAATGCATCAAAACCTCTCCTCTCAGCGTCCCACAGCTGTTATTGGGTCTTGGCTAGAAGGGATCCAGCTTTTTCCAGAATGTACTTTTCGTAGTAGGTTTAGGATCATTTACGTAGCTGGTTAGGATAAGTAGGTGAAGGTTAGGAAAAGGGTTAGCTAAAATGCAAAAAAATTATATAAACTTTTGTTGTAAATTTGACAAGCTGGATCCCATCTATACATGGCCCTGTTATTGGAACAAGATGGAAAATAGCATGGATGCAGATTTGACTGAGATTGAATGTTGGATTACTCCAGGCTACATTGTTATGGTTATGGGGGTCTCTTCATTGTCGCCTGTGAGCGTCACTAACGTTATAGCTACTTGTGATACCTAGGCTCAAGACACAACCACCATTAAATTGATTCATGACGTGCATATGACGCTGACCCTTGCCCTTTCCATGCTCACCAGGTCGTTTCACTGCCGACAACCTCAACAAGGCAAAGAATTTATGCAGCAAGACAGTTGGAGAGAAAATGAAGGTACAGCCTGTGAAACTGCTGGTGAACTATATAGGCTTTATGTAACCTACATGGCTACATGTCCCCCTCCCCCCCCATCAGTCTGAAAGCGTTATGTTCTATTCTATATGCAGATAGTTTCTTTCTACCAGTTCACCCTGTTCTGTGCCTTTTCTATATACAGAAGAGGGAGCCAGTTGGGGATGACGATGATTCTGTCCCAGACGACGCCCAGAACTTGGAGGCCCTAACGGCAGACACACTATCGGTAGGTCAACTCGCTAGCCAGCAGTTCATCTATATGCTGATTGACTTGTGGGTCCCATACTCATGGGTATGTTTCATGTCTATTTTCCCCTTTTTCTAGCCCCTCACGGTCACCCAGATCAAGAAGGTCCGTCTGCTTGTAGATGAGGCAGTGCAGAAATCTGACGGTGAGAGGGTAAAGCTGGAGGAAGAGCGCTTTCAATACCTGCGAGAGATCGGGAACCTCCTGCATCCATCTGTGCCCATCAGTAATGATGAGGTGGGTGTCATGGAATGTGAATTCCCATCAGCAATAGGGAGATGGATGAAAGTTCACATTGCCTCAGGGAGAAAAATTCATTCTCATGCCTTGTCCGCTGCCTCTGTCTCATGAATGAATTTTGTTTTGCCTCTTGTTTACTTGTCTACTCTGTAATTTACCTTGTCGCTCTCTCCCTGCCAGGATGCTGATAACAAAGTGGAGCGCACCTGGGGAGACTGTACTGTGCAGAAGAAGTATTCCCACGTAGACCTGGTAGTCATGATCGATGGCTACGACGGAGAGAAAGGAGCTATAGTGGCTGGGAGCCGTGGCTACTTCCTCAAAGCAAGTTCTTAGTCACTGTCATATGTAGCCAATACACTCACAGGCCGATTCATAACAGGTGTAATTCTGTTAAACTCAGTGTATCCTTGATAGTTATCCTTACTGACTGTTTCCTTTTTTGTGTTTGTAGGGGCCGCTAGTTTTCCTGGAGCAGGCATTGATCAATTATGCTCTGCGGATGCTCCACAGCAAGAACTACCAAATGCTCTACACCCCCTTCTTCATGAGGAAAGAGGTCATGCAGGAGGTGGCTCAGCTCAGCCAGTTTGATGATGAACTTTACAAGGTATGATGGATTTGAAACTAATCTTCCTTTCATTCCTATTGCGGGATAAGGGCTTTACGAGCTTAGTTTTGTTGCATGTTAAGACAAATATGCAATTTTTTAATGTTCATTTTGATATGTGGGTGTTTGTATGTAATGCATTCACTCTGCCTTCCCTCCTTGTCTGTCAGGTGATTGGGAAGAGCAGTGAGAAATCTGAGGACATGGCAATAGATGAGAAGTACCTGATTGCCACCTCAGAGCAGCCCATCGCAGCCTTCCTGAGAGACGAGTGGCTGAAGCCAGAGGATCTGCCAATGCGCTACGCTGGCCTCTCCACCTGCTTCAGACAGGAAGTGGGTTCCCACGGGCGTGACACCCGAGGCATCTTCAGGGTGCACCAGTTTGAGAAGGTAAGTGAACATTTTCTCAAAGTAGACATGGTGGGTGTGTCATGGTCAGTGTAGAAAAGGCAACATCTTTGTTGTAGTGCTTTGCATTTTATAGGCCTAATTGGGGAAGGATAAAGTCTGGATATTATTGACAATTTACAGATCATGTCAAGGGATACTCGTTTCCAGAACAGGTCATTTTTTGGGGGGGGTGGGCCTCTGCTAACGATTGCGAAATACTAATGAACATGCTCTCTGCCCCCAGATAGAGCAGTTTGTTTTTGCCTCTCCTCATGACAACAAGTCCTGGGAGATGATGGATGAGATGATTGGGACGGCTGAAGAGTTCTACCAGACACTAGGGATCCCCTACCGCATCATCAACATAGTCTCAGGTAGGTCCTGCAGATAGTCCTCCCCAACACGTCTGTTCCTCTCTGGGACAGAGACTAATGATCACATAGCAATTCCATATGCGGTTGGCCCAAAGATATTTGTGTTTTGGATCTTCCTGTAAGTAAATCCATAGAAAGGTCCTTTTTGGAGGAAGAATGATTGGCAGACCTGTATCCAAAATGATTGAGAAATAAAGGATTAAGTTTGGGAATTGTGACATTTTGGGCTTACCCAAGGTTTCTGTATGACAACACAGCAATGAGGCTGTAGTTGCTACAAATCCTGTCTTGATGTCATTTGAAACATTGTGTGCTCTGAAATACAAGTTTTAGATTAAATGGATAGCTATATTCTGCGTGCAGTTTAAAGGGAGTTGAGGCTAGTTTTGTGCGCCAATGCTAACTAGCGTTAGCGCAATGACGAAGTCCTGTTTCCCCTCTGAATTTTTTTCAGCAGTGGTGGCAAAGGTGGAGGCGGTTCATTGTTGCTACTAGCGTTAGTGCAGTGACATGTTACCTTTTGCCAGTCATTGTGCTAACTCTACTTAGCATTGGCTCGTGAAATCGCCTTCAACTTACTTCAAACTGCACGCAGGGCCATACCTGGGGTCCAAACCATACATTGGTATCCATAAGACCATTTGACTCTGGGTAAGTAAAATGGGGCATACAAGTCCAATGCAGCTGTTTTTCTTTCTCAATATCAAATGATTTCTGGGTAACCAATTTTAAAGTACCTTACTGTGATTTGTTTTCAATTAAAATGGTCAAAAAGAAACAAAAGTAGCTTCTTAGCAAAGAGCAATTTCTCAAGCAAGAATTGTGCTTGGACTGTCTGGGAGTGGTCTGAGTGGGGATGGAAAAACTGAAAACTAGCTGTTATTGGCAGAGGTTTGGAACTCTTTCTTATTGGTCTAAACTAATTTACCACCAAAGCTCCATCACACCAAAACAGGCTGAAATTTCAGGTTATCTTTTCAAATGGCTCTTACACTAAAGCATCCTCATTTTCACAATATTATTCTAACCTCGGTGTAAAATATAGATAAAACACAGGGATATCACGTTTTTGACTGCACTGGGCATTTAAATTGATGCTTTTGGCAATTAAGCCCCTTCTACATCACCGGAGTCAGATGAACTTGTGGAGAAAAAATGTCTGCGTCCTGTATGAAGGAAGGTGGAGGTAGTTTCACGAGCCATTGCTAACTGGCTTTTGCTCAATAACCGGAAGCCTATGCTAACTAGCTTTTGCTCAATAACCGGAAGCCTATGCTAACTAGCTTTTGCTCAATAACCGGAAGCCTATGGTATCCATGAGTTCATATGAATCTGGGGAAGATAAAGGACTTCATTGCCAAAATCCTGGGGTATCCCTTATTGCCAGAATCTTGCACTATTCTTTTACGTATACATCATAACAATAATATTTATGAGTGACTGTTAACTTGCCATTTTTAATAAGACCCTTCTCATTGTAAGGTATTACAATGACCTTTTATCCTGTGTGATTTATGTGACACATAACGGACATTTCCCTTGCAAGCTGTCTTGCTACCTACATGTCTTTTATTTTTTTCACCTTTATTTAACCAGGTAGGCTTGTTGAGAACAAGTTCTCATTTACAACTGCGACCTGGCCAAGATGAAGCAAAGCAGTGCGACACAAACAACACAGAGTTACACATGGGATGTCTGACCCCTCTGTCTGTCTGCTCCCACCCAGGTGCTCTGAACCATGCAGCCAGTAAGAAGCTGGACTTGGAGGCCTGGTTCCCAGGCTCCGCAGCCTTCAGAGAACTGGTCTCCTGCTCCAACTGTTTAGACTACCAGGCCCGTCGGCTGCGTATCCGCTACGGACAGACCAAAAAGATGATGGACAAGGTGAGCGTACCCAGTCTTAAAATAGAATATGGATTTGCTTCCATAATCAAAAAGTCATAGTAAGATGGAATATTTGAACCAGTTTTAAAACCACACTTCCTGTGTTCTTCAGACTGACTATGTGCACATGCTCAACGCAACCATGTGTGCCACCACACGTGTAATGTGTGCTATCCTGGAGACGTACCAGACCGAAGAGGGTGTCGTCATTCCAGAGGTACTCCGGAACTTCATGCCTCCAGGTGAGAGACAGTTTTTTTTTTTTTTTTTTTGTTTTTGTGAAGGGGCCTGCAATACTTTTGTCCTATGCATGGAAGATGGTGGTCATGAAAGGTTGTCTTTCTCAGAGTACTTATTTTTCTAAATGTCTCGAGTTGTAGTTGGTTCTATGCATATTTGATGACTAGTATTGCCATAAACTGTGTGTGGACATAATTTTCATTCGTCTCCTATTTTCTTAGGTATGACAGAGATGCTGAAGTTTGTGAAGCCTGCACCTATTGACGTGGAGACGTCCAAGAAGCAGAAGAAGCAGCAGGATGGAGGGAAGAAGAAGAAACAGGGAGGTGGAGACCAGCTCCAGAACCAAGTGGAGAACATGTCTGTCAACGATTCTTAGACACCATCATTATTCCTATCCTTAAGTTCCCGTCACTTATTATCACAGAGCCCTGTCCTACTGTAGAACCAGAGTACTTTGGAAAAGGGAAAGGCCATTGGCGTTGTTAGGGAAACAGCTTGGGGGTAATGTTGGGTCTGCTGCATGCAATTATCGTCACTAAGATCCAAACAAAGTCTATCAAGTCTGAACTCTGGAATTCTGTGAAATTTCGTTTGAAGCAAACTTGCGACATCTTGTATATAAGGTGCTTTAAGAAATAGGGTTGCTTTGATGTTCTGAACTCAATTTTAATTATCTTATTGCATATCACCATAAATCGCACATGTAATCTGGACCCATTTTTTTCCTACATTGTTGCTTGCCTTGAGGTCATTTGCTTCTAATTACGTCTGTATGTACTATTGTAAGACGAGGCATTGATAAAGTGGTGCGCTGTAATGATACAAAATCTGAATGACACTTTCCTGATGTTTTTTTCTTCTCCCTCCGATGATCTGAGAGATGTCAGTGCCTGCAATAGCAATACCTGCAAAACAGTCAGATAGCGTCTGAACTGAAGGTTATTCGATTAATGCTATTAAGTGAGAAGTTCATTTTGGTTAGTCATTTACCTCCCGAGACTTTACACACAAAGCAAGCTCGCCAACTGACGTCAACAGTGCTAAAATAGTGTGGAGTTATTTAAAAGGGTTAAGATCCCAAATTTAACAAAGAGTTGTATTATTGCGTAACAGGGCCTTTACACCTAGGGATCATGAACCAGTTGATTTAGTGGTGTAACATCCTGAAACACTAAACATTTGTTGTTCCAGGAGCACAGCCCTGCCAAAGATGAGTGATATCGGACAATAATGAAAGCAGAGTGCACACTATTAGAGGTTTCATACATGACAACTGACTTCAAAACAGCGTGCATAATATTTTTCCTAATGTAATACATATATATTAGTAACTCTGTTATTGAGGATGGGAGGGAAAAAATCTTGATTGATTTTGTGAATGTTCTTGGCCTCTTGACTGGCTTTTTTGGTCTAAGTTTCTGTGGCGTGTTAAGGTGGTCCATCCTGAGGGCATGCAAATTTGAATGAAGCTGTCCAGATGTCAGATGACTAGTGTGTCATTGAAGTACTGTTAGTATGATTGTTTGGTTTTGTCGATAATAGATTAAAAAAATTCAAGGCTCATGAAAGAAGCAATTTTATCAGTGTCTAACATGGTTTCAATGAACAGTTTTTCAAAAGATCAAATTGATTGAAATATTCATATTCAGTGGTTGAGCAAGGCCCTGTCTTTTGCCTTCCATTAGATATCTGACAAAAGCTGCAGAAGATGAGCAAAGTGTTCGTTTTTGTCCTTGAGCAGGATTGACATTTTGGAGCACAAACCAAGGTGAGAGCCTACTCCGTAAGCAAAATGGCATACAAAATACACATTTCAGTAATATTGTCCTGACATTAACATCCTGTGCATTTTAGTTGCTGAATGAAAGGTAAAAATACATGTTTTCTGGATGTAAAAACGTCATTTGCAGACATTGTAAATAAGTATTTTTCAGTTCTTGATTCTATGGTCAAATTTCAGCTGCTAAACATTCGCATTACAACACAATTGTACTTTTTTCACACATTTTAATAGAAAAGAGGAGCCAAATTAAGATTGCAACAAAATATGCATTATTACTCCCATCTATCATGCAATTATGCTTGCTTTTCCTAAATCAAGGAGCAATGATGTTCAAAGTACAACATGCATAATAAACCAACAGACCACTTCAACTACAATAACATTCTGAGTAATGGTTAGAGATTTTTATTTTCTCGCTATTATTGCGATATGTTGTCGTTTATCTATCCTTAGTTGAATGCACTGACTGTAAGTCACTGGATATGAGCGGCTGCTGAATGACCAAAATGTAAACGTAAAAACAAACACTTGCAAAGCATGCTGGCTATTAATGAGCTCTGCCCCCAAACAAGTACAATTTGGTTGGTGCAGACCAGATCCAAATCTGAACGAATCATAGACGTTAAAGGCTATGTTTCACAAGTTTGAACATCACAGTACAGTTTTGTACAGTAGAACACAAGAGTACACTACAGGACAGTTCAGTTTTATTCAGTAATGGACAGTACCATACAGAATAGTTAATTAAGTAGAGTACAGTTTTGCTTCAGTAGTACATTACAGTAGAGTACAGTTTACTACAGTAGAGTATATTACAGTAGAATACATTACAGTAGAGTACAGTTGACTTCAGTAGAGTACAGTAGAGTAAAGTAAGATACATTATAGTACACTTTTCTTTACTGTAGGCTAGTGTGCTCCACTGCATTGTACTGTACTGGACTCTACTGTGCTATACTCTAATTTTCTGTACTGTGTATTGTAATGTACTGTACTCGGGCTGTGCTCTACTGTACTGTGCTGTCCAAACTTTTGAAACATAGAAATCTGAACCAATTCTAGACGTCTATGTTTGGGCTAAATCGGGATATTTGGGACAAATATAGGCTGGATTGGACATCTGTGATTGGTTCAGATTTGTTTCAGACCGGTAAATCCGTGGACGTTGAAATCAAGGACTGCACCAAAAAAACGACGCTACCTAACGTTAAATGCTTAGTTGCGTAGGGTCCAACTCCAAAGGAATAGCCTAGGGTTTAACTCCAAAGGAATAGCCTAGGGTTTAACTCCAAAGGAATAGCCTAGGGTTTAACTCCAAAGGAATAGCTTAGGGTTTAACTCCAAAGGAATAGCCTAGGGTTTAACTCCAAAGGAATAGCCTAGGGTTTAACTCCAAAGGAATAGCCTAGGGTTTAACTCCAAAGGAATAGCCTAGGGTTTAACTCCAAAGGAATAGCCTAGGGTTTAACTCCAAAGGAATAGCCTAGGGTTTAACTCCAAAGGAATAGCCTAGGGTTTAACTCCAAAGGAATAGCCTAGGGTTTAACTCCAAAGGAATAGCCTAGGGTTTAACTCCAAGGTCAGAGCCTAGGGTTCAACACCAAGGTGAGAGTTTAGGGTTAATCTCCAAGGGAAAATGAAACTGCTTCATTATGATGAAGTCTAAAAAGGAGAAATGTACACTTGGTTTACAGAAGTAATTGGGCCCCTTACATTTTCTGTGTTTCTATGGTGTTGTGTAATACAACTGCCCCATCCTCCCTCTTCCAATAATCTTAATTTAGCTTTTTATCACTCTCATTCTTACTTCCCTCTTTTGTCTTGTGTTCCCCAGTTTATGCTGTACACATGCCCCCTATCCTCTGTGACCTTCTGTGCCGTCCTCCCGACTCCACCCAAAGTCTTTGGCTTTGTGTTTAAACACCCAGCTGCAGACATGTACCAATGTTACCTGTTCCAGAGCTAGACATTTGTGAGTACAGGGAAATAATTCAGTCTTGATTTCAGGGCACATCACTAAAAGCATCTATGGGTTGTAGATTGCAGATCTCTTATCTTTTTTATTTCCTTGCTCCTCTCCCCAGTATCACCTGCTGGTGTTCATTATCGCAGATGCGTTTTGTAGAGAGAGGAGTCTCAGAGGAGAACGGCTGCATCTGACTGTGGAGGCGCTGAGTCACAAGATTAGATTAAAGAGACTTAGTTGGTTTAAAACTAATAACAGTTTTGTAGTTTGTGTCAACTGCTTGTTTTTATACGGTGTATTTTACAATTCAATATTTTCTACTTCATTTCTGTACCTTTAAAAAAAAAAAAGTTCTGCAGAGGGAGAATGTAGAGCTGTGGATGAGACTCAATGCGTCAGGAGATGTGAATGAGGAAGCAGTAGGCCTAAACACACACACAGTCTTGTACAGCTAACCTTGTTTGGACACACAATTCAGTCCCATTCAAAATCGTATTTTCCCTAACCTCTAAACCTAATCCTAACCCGTACTTTTCCCCTAACCCTAACCTTAATCCAAAACCCTAACCCTAGCCCTAGCTCCTAACCCTAAACAACTAACTTTTTTACCTACCTCATCCCCATACTGTTTTTATTTATTTACTTTTCTGCTCTTTTGCACACCAATATCTCTACCTGTACATGACCATCTGATCATTTATCACTCCAGTGTTAATCTGCAAAATTGTAATTATTCGCCTACCTCCTAATGCCTTTTGCACACAATGTATATAGACTCCCCTTTTTTTCCTACTGTGTTATTGACTTGTTAATTGTTTACTCCATGTGTAACTCTGTGTTGTCTGTTCACACTGCTATGCTTTATCTTGGCCAGGTCGCAGTTGCAAATGAGAACTTGTTCTCAACTAGCCTACCTGGTTAAATAAAGGTGAAATAAAAAAATAAAATAAAATAAAAACCTAATTCTAACCCTAACACTAATTCTAACCTTAACCTTAAACCCCCTAGAAAAAACATTTGACCTTGTGGGGACAAACAAAATGTCCCAAAATGTGTGTTTGTTTCCTATTCTTGTGGGGATTTCCCCATAAGAACAACAATACAGCCATGCATTCATCACACCAAACTAAAATCTGTTGAAAAACCTTTTCTTAATTTCACTCATTTCCAGTAACATTTCTCCTCTGTGATGACACAGCCCCTTTACTGAGAACACAGGAACTGAACATGACATACACATGAAGAGGAGTGGACTATAATGCTACACAGGTTTGTTTTGCTCATAGCAGAACTCGGCTAGGTGAAGTCTGTGCTCGCATACTCCCTTAAAATACCTTTGTTTGACAAATGAAGAAAAAAATGTAAATGTTTGTCCCTGTTGAGATGCCGTAGCCAGTACACTTCCTCAAAATAGTATGAAGTAAGACAACTCAAGAAATATGTAATTAATTTAGACCTTTTGTCTAGGAGATCTTTGTGGCAATTTTTTTTTACATCTAACCAAGATGTTGGTGCAGTATTTGCATGAAAACTAGTTGTCTGTCATTGAAAGACAACAAGCACTTCATTCAGGGATTCCTACTGTTGACCAATCACCGGCGAAGGGGGGTAGACTTTGGCAACTGAACTTCGACAAACCTGAAGATAACAAAATGTGTGTCAACAGCTGAAAAAAACACTGCCGAACACCAAAATGAACAAGAATGTCACAAAATGCCAAAGCATACAGTGGAAACAGTTCGCACAAACTGTTTCGACTGGGAAGCACATGGTAAGCTTTTACAGCATGCTTCCCAGTTGAAACAGTAAGGTTTACCTTGTGCTTCCCAGTGTTTTGAGGAAGTTTACTTGTTGCTATGTCGTCTCAAGATGGGCAAACAGTAATGCCACTTTTTCTTCGTTTTTTCAAGCTAATATATTTTAAGGGAGTATAAGAGCGCAGATGTTCACTTCGCCTAGCTGAGTTCTGCAAGAAGGAAACCAAACCTAGTATGGTGAAACCTTTATGCAACACACATGTTGAAGATGTACCACATGACTCTAACTATAATGTCTGAATAAAACAGTAAATACTAGTTGGATACTGTATGTGTTGTCTTTAATATACTTTATTTTCCAAGGATCATGCACGTTCTCTCTACATTTAGTCTATGGATATACATCACAGGAGGCTGCTGAGGGGAAAACAGCCCACAATAACGTACAGAAGGGAACAAATGGAATGGATTTGATACCATTCCACTTATTCCACTCCAGCCATTACCACGAGCCTGTTCTCCCAATTAAGGTGCCACCGACCTCCTGTGATATTCAGTACCAGTCAAAAGTTTGGACACACCTACTCATTCAAGGGTTTTTCTTTAGTTTTACTATTTTCTACATTGTAGAATAACAGTGAAGACATCAAAACTATGAAATAACAGATATGGAATCATGTAGGAACCAAACAAGTTTTAAACAGCTTAAAATATATTATATATTTGAGATTCCTCAAATAGCCACCCTTTGCCTTTGACAGGTTTGCACACTCTTAATAAACTAAAGAAAAACCCTTGAATGAGTAGGTGTTCTAAAACCTTTGACCGGTTGTGTACATTACTTTATTTCAATATTATTTTTATGTAGGGATGTGCAAAACGGAAACTTCGCAAACTTCTTCCAAAATAAAAAACTGTAGGCGTAAATCCTGGTTTGCACTGTACCTTTAAGAAGATTTTCAAGCGCCAACTAGAATTAAACCGATTGCAAGCCCATCAACAACCGGGGTGTAAACATTAATCCTCACAGTTTCAAAAAGTTCCGTTTTGTAACTAAAACTATTGGACAAATTCAGGTAGCTCCCGCCCCGTTTAGTTCAGTTTGCTTCCGTTTAAGAAACGCTTTGCAACATAATCTGCGGAATGAATACACCCCTGCACAAGAAGGAACTGCAAAGTGAGTGTCACGAGCTGCTGGCAAAACAACACGATCAATGACTTGATAGCCTTGCCTGAATGTTCTTAGAAATATCGTCAACCAAATATATACAGGTAAGACAACTATTATGTCTGAAGATGCAAGCTTAGTGCAGGTTGTGCACCTTGGTAAACGTTGACAGCTAGCTAGTTAACTTTGCTTGCTAGTTAACAGCTCGATAGCTAAGTTAGCTAGCTGCTTACCTTACGTAACTTTACCGCTAGCAAGATAGCTCAAACATTCTCGACCGCAGTGGCACGAAGCTTGCTGTTGTTATTGTGCTTTGATTCGACTAAGTAACTGATAGTTGTGTTGTTGGACATAATACGTTACTAGCCAATGTGTGGCTAGCTAGCTATTGTGATAGTGTTCATAGCTATGTTTTTAAACATTTTATGGTAATTGTTCATGCCTATCCACATACTTCCACGTTTGACATTGAGGCCACGCCCTACGCCATTTATTCCGATTGCCATATCTGTGCTACAGGGTATAGTAGTAGTGCCTGGGACATGATGTGCTTTGAGGCCTGGCGTACTGGCCAACGTCTGTGTAGTCTGGAAATCCCAGACCTACTGTAGGGCAACACAACTGGAACATTGTTTACATTGTGGGAGGCAACCCATCTGTAGTAGGCTAATAATTTTAAATACAATTGCCAAACGTTGATTATTAGCCTAAATAAGTCCTGCCCTTTACTCAACTTTTATTTTTGCTGTGCCCTAGGGTCTGTCCTTTGAAAAAAGGCTGGCTTGATTATCTGCCAGCCAGCTCATGGGCACTCAATGGTCCCGAAGCGAAAGCGACAGCAGTCTTCTGCTCGTCCCGGAGGTTGGGACAGGGTGGCAGACGGGAGATGATGATGATGACTCGCTGGATGGACTGGACAGACAGGAGGACATTGCTCGGTTCCCTTATGTAGAGTTTACTGGCAGGGACAGTATTACCTGTCCAACATGCCAAGGCACTGGCCACATCCCCTCAGGTGAGGCTTTTCCTGTCTGGATTCCTGTCCTGCTGGGCATTGATTGCTGTACTGATGTGGTAGGGATCATTATGACAGTGTTCTCCCATTTGACTTGTCCCTCTTCTGTGGTCATTGTCTTTCAGAGCAGGTCAATGAGCTTGTGGCTCTGGTTCCCTACAACGACCAGAGACTTCGGCCCCAGAGAACGTACGTTTTACAGCGAACCCATTTTTCTCACCAGCTTATATCTGGATCGGTCACATACAGTTGAAGTCGGAAGTTTTCATACACTTAGGTTGGAGTCATTAAAACTCATTTTTCAACCACTCCACAAATTTCTTGTTAACAAACTATAGATTGGGCAAGTTGGTTAGGACATTTACTTTATGCATGTCACAAGGAGTTTTTCCAACAATTGTTTACAGACAGATTATTTCACTGCATCACAATTCCAGTGGGTCAAAAGTTTTCAAACACTTAAGTTGACTGCCTTTAAATAGCTTGGAAAATTCCAGAAAATGATGTGATGGCTTTAGAATCTTCTGATAGGCTAATTGACATCATTTGAATCAATTGGAGTTGTACTTGTGGATATATTTCAAGGCCTACCTTCAAACTCAGTGCATATTTGCTTGACATCATAGGGAAATCAGCCAAGACCTCAGAAAACAAATTGTAGACCTTCACAAGTCTGGTTCATCCTTGGGAGCAATTTCCAAACGCCTGAAGGTACCAAGTTCATCTGTACAAACGATAGTACGCAAGTATAAACACCATGGGACCACGCAGCCGTCGTACCGCTCAGGAAGGAGACGTGTTCTCTCTCCTAGAGATGAACATGCTTTGGTGCAAAAAGTGCAAATCAATCTCAGAACAACAGCAAAGGACCTTGTGAAAATGCTGGAGGAAACAGGTACAAAGTATCTATATCCACAGTAAAATGAGTCTTATATCGACATAACCTGAATGGCCGCTCAGCAAGGAAGAAGCCACTGCTCCAAAACCGCCATAAAAAAGGCACACTACAATTTGCAACTGCACATGGGGACAAAGATTGTACTTTTTGGAGAAATGTCCTCTGGTCTGTTGAAACAACAATAGAACTGTTTGGCCTTAATGACCATTGTTATGTTTGGAGGAAAAAGAGGGAGGCTTGCAAGTCGAAGAATCCCAACCGTGAAGCACAGGGGTGGCAGCATGTTGTGGAGGTGGCTTTGCTGGAGGAGGGACTGGTGCACTTCACAAAATAGATGGCATCATGAGGAGGGAAAATGATGTGGATGTATTGAAGCAACATCGCAAGACATCAGTCAGGAAGTTAAAGCTTGGTTGCAAATGGGTCTTCCAAATGGACAATGACCCCAAGCACACTTCCAAGGTTGTGACAAAATGGCTTAAGTACAACAAAGTCAAGGTATTGGAGTGGCCATCACAAAGTTCTGACCTCAATCCTATAGAACATTTGTGGGCAGAACTGAAAAAGCCTGTGTGAGAAAGGAGGCCTACAAACCTGACTCAGTTACACCAGCTCTGTCAGGAGGAATGGGCCACAATTCACCCAACTTATTGTGGGAAGCTTGTGGAAGGTTACTCAAAACGTTTGACCCAAGTTAAACCATTTGAAGGCAATGCTACCAAATATTAATTGAGTCTATGTAAACTTCTGACTCACTGGGAATGTGATGAAAGAAATCAAATCTGAAATAAGTCATTCTCTCCACTATTATTCTGACATTTCACTTTCTTAAAATAAAATGGTGATCCTAACTAACCTTAAGACAGGGGATTTTTACTAGGATTAAATGTCAGAAATTGTGAAACTGAGTTTAAATGTATTTGGCTAAGGTGTATGTAAACTTTACCTTCAACTGTACATAACCATCACATTCTGTCATTTTTAGTTGGTTCACAGTTTGTTTTTTGGGTAACATTGATTGTCAAAGTAAACGGTAAGTGCTATGTTTGACAGGAAGCTGTATGTGGTCCTCTCGGCGGTGCTATGTCTCCTGGCTTCCTCGCTGGTGGTCTTCTTCCTCTTTCCTCGCTCTGTCATGGTGGAGGATGATGGGATACGCTCTGTCACCGTGCAGTTTGATCACATCAACACTAAAGTCCTCATAAATATGACAGTAAGTCAGTAAATCGCGTGAAGATGTACTCTTGTTAGTTGGAGATAAGATGGTCATTTGACTGTGCCTGCTGTTTATGGTGTGTTCTGCTGACTGTTCATTTTCCCTGGTCCTATTTGTCAGAGCTCCTTGAACTTCACCAACTCAAACTTCTTCACAGTGATGGTGGATAGTCTAAGCTGCCAGGTTCTCTATATGAAAACAGTCATAGGCACCATGCAGCTAGATAACGTCATCACCATCCAGCCCCTGAGCCAGACACAGGTAGGGCCTGCTGCAGTCTTAGACGCAGTGAACCATCACTTGGGACACATTCACTCCATGTTACATGTAGTTTAATGATTGACTTGTATACGTTACTTGCTTCAAATATACGTCTTGTTTGCGTTTCCTGCCAAAATTTCATTTGACTTTTGGTCTTGACTATTTTTTTAAACTTTTTATTTTATTTTTTACTACAGGTGAACTTCACAGTCAGCGTTCAGATCAGTGGAAGCACCTCCTATGTTTAGTAAGTTAAAGGGCCCTGTAAAGACCTGTATTTAGTTGTTTTTGTTTCAAGTTCTGTAATTGTTAATATATCAAATGTTATTTGTGACATGCGCCAAATACAACCGGTGTAGATCTTACTTACAAAGCCCTTCAAACCTCTTAAGGATCCACCCCTTAAAAAAAAAAAAAAAAAAAAAATTCCCCCTAAAATGACATACCCAAATCTAACTGCCTGTAGTTCAGGATGCTTATTCTTGGTACCATTTGAAAGGAAAAACTTTGAAGTTTGTGGAAATGTGAAAGAAATGTCGGAGAATATAACACTAGATCTGGTAAAAGAAAAAAAACATTATTTTGTATTTTTGTTGTAACATCTTTGAAATGCAAGAGGCCATAATGTATTATTCCAAGATTTTGTCCACTAGAATGCAGCAGTGTATGTGCTTTTTTGTGTGACTGATCCTATGAACCATTGCATTTCTGTTCAAAATGTTGTATCAAGACTGCACAAATGTGTGTAATTTGTTAATAACTTTTCAAGTTCAAAATTGTGCACTCTTCAAATATTAGCATGGTATATTTCACTGTAATAGCTACTGTAAATTGGGCAGTGCAGTTAGATTAACAAGAATTTAAGCCTTCTGCCAATATCAGATATGTTTATGTCCTGGGAAATGTTCTTGTTACTTACAACCTCATCCTAATCGCATTAGCCTACATTAGCTCATCCATCCCGTGGATGGGACACCGATCCCGAATAAGTTTTTAATTAACCAACAATGCAGTTTGAAGAAAAGAGTTAATAAAATATTTACTAAATATAAACTAAAGAAAAAAAATATCACAATAACGAGGCTATATACAGGGGGTACTGAGTAAATGTGTGGTGGTACAGGTTAGTTGAGGTAATTTGCACATGTAGGTAGGGGTGAAGTTCTATTTGTGATTGTGAAGAGGTTCTAACCACTCTTTCCACCCTCCAGTGCCTTCTGTACCATGGCAAGCATCAAGGTTCACAATATCTTGGTTATCATGCAGTAAGTATATCCTACCTCGTAATTGTGAAACCGTATCACTTCCATCTCTACCTCTTGCCATTTTGTCTTATATTTCAAAGTTTTTAATCATAACTGTGTTCTTCGTTCCCAGGACATCTGTGAAAACCTCCTACATGATGCGCACGGCCCAGAATACCCTGGAAGCCTATCGCTACATTGACTGTGGTTCAAACTCCACGGTTCACCAGCCCCCACGCCGACTGTGGCAGTAACCTTCCCTCCCTCACCACTAAAATCACCACCAGCCAGTGGTGAGGCCAAGAGTCCAGCAGCGAGGGACCAAGATGCTAGGAGCCAGGCGACTTGAACCAGGGAATATTTCCAATAATTTCAGTCCAAGCATTTGTTTTGACTTCAGGATCATTAAGTTTGATCACTTGCCTTCATAAATGCAACAAACACCAGCTCTTCAGTAAATTATATTTAGCTGTTGTGCATTTTGCTGAAATTCAAGGCATGACTAATTTACATCCTGTTGAAGCTGCAACAATCTTGACTTTAGGAGGGAATTAGTTATCCTTTTGCTTGAGCACAGTTACCGGTGTTACTACTGAATTATGACTACGTATCCTGCTGTGCTAGTCCTTGAGCGTTCGCTCACATTTTTAAGTGTCCTTTGGTGTGGGTCCTATGATTTCAGGGACTTGGCACAGTAGAAATGTATAAAGTGGCTGATATTTTATTGCGCAAGAAGGGAGATTTGCTTCCTGCTATTTATATCTGGGACAGGACTAGTCGAGGGATGTGCCTAAGACAATTTGTTTGCACCTCAAAAATGGTACATAGGGCTATTGTTTGTATCTCTGATTTATTTTCTGCTTTTTAATAAGGGAGAGTTACTGTCAGCAGGTACTATCATAAGTTAATACACTCCGTTTGGGTGTTTCCCACTGATTTACTAAGCATTTATACTAGTACAAGATTAAACATAAGAGTAGTAATATATGATTCTAAAGTCCATAAAAAGGCAGGTTTTTTTTCTTCTTTTGGATCGAACATTTTACTGCCCTTTAATTATTGGGGGGGGGACTGCAAATTCTAGAGCATGATTAGCTGGTGTATCCAACTATCATGTCGCAGTACCACGTTGTTGACATGATTGTTAAAAATGTAATACTAAGCGCATAGTCTTGCCAAGTACACAGCACACTAGCACAGTGTAAGGACCTCTCTCCGGAGGCCCAACTTGGACTTAATAACTCCGTAATGGCTTGCTAAAGGGCTCTTTAATGACAGCCACTGCAGTATTAACCAGGTCGGCATGACTAAAACGTCATTAACTCACTCACTGTCCTATTGTGTTGGGTATCTTCGTAATGGCGTTTACATTCCAAAGCACAGCCTCTTGTCATAGACTTTATAATTAAGCTGATGAAATTACTTGAAATTTGGTTTCGGAGTTTGGAATTTCTAGAGTGTGTAAAAGCGATAAGCTTGTGTGGTATTTCCAAGTTAGCGGATTGTTTTGTTTAATTTAGCTCTGCTGGTTAGATCTTTTGAATTGTGTTTTGTGTTTTTGAACAGGGTTATTGCACTAAAGGGCAATGGAGACCGTCTGAGTGCCAATCTGTTTGTGCTATCATGCTAACTTCCTGTCACTCATTGTCAAGCAAAACATGTTTGGCTTGACAATGACAGCAATGACTTGGCAAGAGCTCAACCAGATCTGAGACCAGGCTACAATGGAGAAAGGTGAAAACAGATGGTGAGGTGTAAAAAAACAAACTACAAAAAAACACGTGTTTTGTATGCTGAAGGAATATGACTGAATCATGCCTTTTAGGGGATGAAATTGAGGAAATGTATGTATTTTTCAAATGCCAAATTCTAAAATGGGGAGAAAAAAAATAAGGGAATGTTCAACTAATAAAGATGGTTACTTTTTTAATGAGAACATGTCTGTGTGACGTTTTTGTTTTTAGACCTTGCTGTTGAAAAGTGCTTGTTTCTAAGCGAAATACACAAGGCTTTAAATTCTTGCGTACAGTTTGCAAACCTAGAGATAGGTAAATCCAATGAGCAGAAATCCGATTTGGTACCACAACTTTTGTTTTATTATATTCATTTGTGCATACAAAGCTTTCTTTAAAAAAATAGCATATAACAAGATTATTTTCCTCAATGTTTCATTTTTACTTTCACTTTCCTAGCTGCATGTGAGAAAATATATTACTACATATAAAGATCAATAAGAAAACAGACCACAATATATTACCACTGTTATACAAAGTAGTCTTCATGTCTTACAAAAACGATGCAGAACTCGTATCAATACAAACACATGAAGCTTAAAAATATGAAAGATGAATTCTTAATACAGGAGTGCTTTGTCTTTGGTTTAAGTACATAGGGCCTTAGACACCTCTCTGATTTGTGTTTGTACATAAAGTCATACAGGTAAAAGGTATGTGAGCATTACGTTGATGTTGTGGCAAAGACATGACCTCATCCCTGTCTTGTTTTTAATGTTGGAATATATTTCTCAAAAATATACAATATAAGGAATATTATTTGCATCATAGGTTAGCATTTACCCATAATATATGTGTATAATAGAACTACATGACTATTTGCAGCGATATTATTGTGTACAGTGCTTGACAGAAGAATCCATGGTTATACAATGCACTGGTGAGGGCAGTGGTGTGGCACACCGTTGTCCTTGGTTACTGCAAGCGTTTCTTTCTAGGGCACAATTCATAAGAACTTACATGTGAACTAAACATAACAATACCCCATCTCTGGGACTTGCCATATCTGTGGCCTAACCCCTAGCCTCCACACATTACCATATCTGTACCCTAACCCCTAGCCTCCACACATTACCATATCTGTACCCTAACCCCTAGCCTCCACACATTACCATATCTGTACCCTAACCCCTAGCCTCCACACATTACCATATCTGTACCCTAACCCCTAGCCTCCACACATTACCATATCTGTACCCTAACCCCTAGCCTCCACACATTACCATATCTGTACCCTAACCCCTAGCCTCCACACATTACTATATCTGTACCCTAACCCCTAGCCTCTACACATTACCATATCTGTACCCTAACCCCTAGCCTCCACACATTACCATATCTGTACCCTAACCCCTAGCCTCCACACATTACCATATCTGTACCCTAACCCCTAGCCTCCACACATTACCATATCTGTACCCTAACCCCTAGCCTCCACACATTACCATATCTGTACCCTAACCCCTAGCCTCCACACATGACCATATCTGTGGCCTAACCCCTAGCCTCCACACATTACTATATCTGTACCCTAACCCCTAGCCTCTACACATTACCATATCTGTGGCCTAACCCCTAGCCTCCACACATTATCATATCTGTACCCTAACCCCTAGCCTCCACACATTACCATATCTGTACCCTAACTCCTAGCCTCCACACATTACCATATCTATGGCCTAACCCCTAGCCTCCACATTACCATATCTGTGGCCTAACCCCTAGCCTCCACACATTACCATATCTGGTAACCCCTAGCCTCCACACATTACCATAGCTGTGGCCTAACCCCTAGCCTCCACACATTACCATATCTGTGCCTTAACCCCTAGCCTCCACACATTACCATATCTGTGGCCTAACCCTAGCCTCCACACATTACCATATCTGTGGCCTAACCCCTAGCCTCCACACATTACCATATCTGTACCCTAACCCCTAGCCTCCACACATTACCATATCTGTACCCTAACCCCTAGCCTCCACACATTACCATATCTGTGGCCTAACCCCTAGCCTCCACACATTACCATATCTGTGGCCTAACCCCTAGCCTCCACACATTACCATATCTGTGGCCTAACCCCTAGCCTCTACACATTACCATATCTGTGGCCTAACCCCTAGCCTCCACACATTATCATATCTGTACCCTAACCCCTAGCCTCCACACATTACTATATCTGTACCCTAACCCCTAGCCTCCACACATTACCATATCTGTGGCCTAACCCCTAGCCTCCACACATTACCATATCTGTACCCTAACCCCTAGCCTCCACACATTACCATATCTGTGGCCTAACCCCTCACTACACATTACCATATCTGTGGCCTAACCCCTAGCCTCCACACATTACCATATCTGTGCCCTAGCCTCCACCACATCTTACCATAAGCTGCCTCCACACATTACCATATCTAACCCTAACCCCTAGCCTCCACACATTACCATATCTGTGCCCTAGCCTCCACACATTACCATATCTGTACCCTAACCCCTAGTCTCCACACATTACCATATCTGCCCTCACCACATTACCATAGCTGTACTCTAACCCCTAGCCTCCACACATTACCATATCTGTGCCCTAGCCTCCACCACATTACCATAGCTGTACTCTAACCCCTAGCCTCCACACATTACCATATCTGTGCCCTAGCCTCTACCACATTACCATAGCTGTACCCTAACCCCTAGTCTCCACACATTACCATAACTGTACCCTAACTCCTAGCCTCCACTACATTACCATATCTGTGCCCTAGCCCTTAGCCTCCACCACATTACCATATCTGTACCTTAGCCCCTACATACATTACCATATCTGTGCCCTAGCCCCTACATACATTACCATATCTGTGCCCTAGCCCCTAGCCTCCACATACATTACCATATCTGTGCCCTAGCCCCTAGCCTCCACATACATTACCATATCTGTACCCTAGCCCCTTGCCTCCATCACATTACCATATCTGTGCCCTAACCCCTAGCCTCCACACATTACCATATCTGTGCCCTAGCCCTTAGCCTCCACCACATTACCATATCTGTGCCCTAGCCCCACATACATTACCATATCTGTGCCCTAGCCCCTAGCCTCCAACACATTACCATATCTGTGCCCTAGCCCTTAGCCTCCACCACATTACCATATCTGTGCCCTAGCCCCTAGCCTCCATACATTACCATATCTGTTCCCTAGCCCTAGCCTCAACCACATTACCATATCTGTGCCCTAGCCTCCACCACATTACCATATCTGTGTAGCCCCTAGCCTCCACCACATTACCATATCTGTGCCCTAGCCCCTAGCCTCCATACATTACCATATCTGTGCCCTAACCCCTAGCCTCCATACATTACCATATCTGTGCCCTAACCCCTAGCCTCCATACATTACCATATCTGTGCCCTAACCCCTAGCCTCCATACATTACCATATCTGTGCCCTAGCCCCTAGCCTCCACCACATTACCATATCTGTGCCCTAACTCCTAGCCTCCACACACATTGATACCCTAACCACATACACTTTGTCGCTTGCACATTACAAATAGACGTTTCTCACTTTTACTTTCTACTGTAGCATATCATACCCTGCTGTAGCCTAATGTAGTCTACTGTAGCCTAATGTAGTCAGTCTAATGCAGCCTACTGTAGTCTACTGTAGTCTACTGTAGCCTACTGTAATCTACTGTAGCCTAATGTAGTCTACTGTAGCCTAATGTAGTCAGTCTAATGCAGCCTACTGTAGTCTACTGTAATCTACTGTAGCCTACTGTAATCTACTGTAGCCTAATGTAGTCTACTGTAGCCTAATGTAGTCAGTCTAATGCAGCCTACTGTAGTCTGCTGTAATCTACTGTAGTCTACTGTAATCTACTGTAGCCTAACATACCCTTCTGAACCCTAATGTAGTCAGTCTACTGCAGTCTACTGTTGTCTACTGTAATCCACTGTAGCCTAATGTAGTCTACTGTAGCATAATGTAATATACATGTAGCCTATTGTAATCTACTGTAGCCTAATGTAGTCAGTGTATTGTAGCCTACTGTAGTCTACTGTAGCCTACTGTAATCTACTGTAGCCTACTGTAATCTACTGTAGCCTAATGTAGTCAGTCTTCTGTAGCCTATTGTAGCCTACTGTAGTCTACTGTAGCCTAATGTGGTTAGTCTACTGTAGCCTACTGTAATCTACTGTAGCCTAATCAGTCTACAGTCTACTGTAGCCTACTGTAATCTATTATAGCCTAATGTAGTCAGTCTACTGTAGCCAACTGTAATCTACTGTAGCCTAATGTAGTCAGTCTACTGTAGCCTACTGTAATCTACTGTAGCCTAATGTAGCCTACTGTAATCTACTGTAGCCTAATGTAGCCTACTGTAATCTACTGTAGCCTAATGTAGCCTACTGTAATCTACTGTAGTCTACTGTAGCCTGCTGTAGGACTATATCATCTTCTACATTGTGTTTGACTTACACTTATGATTGTCAAAGGGAGAGTGACAGGGTTGAGGCAAGATCTTTGGTAGACTAGGCTACTTATTGATACCTTAGATTACTGACTAACAAGTGACAACAAAGCTTTGGTATCTCGAAGGCAACTATCAATGGCGGCATTATAGACATTAGAATATAAACAACGATTACATTTAGATTATAATTCAAAATGGCAGTCATGTTTAAAATGTTGAGCCTTTGGGGTCAAAACTCAGTCTTTGAAAAGATGCCACCACCACTGGTGCTTTATGGGTCTGTAAAGCATTTCTGTAGCCTCCGGATTCTCTTTAGGAGTTGTGACAGTGTTGTTGTGGTGACAGGTCCCTGGCTTGGTCCTTTTCTGTCTCTCTACCTGCGCTGCGGCCCTAACATCACCTTGTTGATGAAGTTGACGATGGCTGAGGCAGGCTGCTCCGGGTCGAGCTCGGCAAACAGATGACACACGTTCTCTGCCATGCTGCCTGGCTTCTTGGCTACAAACCCAAACACCCTATTGAACAGGAGGAGGAGGAGGAGGAGGAGGAGGAGGAGAAAGAGAGGGTAAAGGAAAGAGATAGAGGGGGGAGAAATACACACTTACTCAGAAATGGTGATGCCCATTCTTACTGGTTTGATATGACGACTGAGACCTCTTTGATCAACTCTTGAGAAGGAAACAGGGTGAGACTAAAGTATGGGCCAGATAATTACAGTTACTGTAGTAGAAGGTACGACCTGGAAGGATAATATTTGCCTTGTTCAACCATTCTGATCTCACAAGCTTCCATTCTGTTTCGCCCTCTCAGATTCAGTGAAGTGAAACGAAATGAGAGACCAGCGTTCAGGATGGTGGATCACGTTAGCATAATATCTCCTAAGCTACAATACAATATTTTTTTTAAATCATCAAACCCCACAGATTTCGTAAATTGGCATAAAACAGGAACTGTGAGCATGGATATTTGTGAACATTAATTTGAGTCTGTGTTCATGATCCACAGATATTTACCGGGATGACGGCCAAGGCACCGAAGCAATAAGATGCCATGCAGGTAATCAAACATTGTCAACACACATTAAGTGCTCCAAAACCAACATGTCCAGACACGTAGAGCACTTACTTAGAAGTTGTGCTGTCTGAGTTAGTCCACCTGAAGCAAAGAGACAGACAGAGCTCTCAAAGAAGCACAGAGGCATAGGTACAGCTTACGTTCACAGCCAAGGCCTGCAATACCCAGTCATACACATACCACACAATCTCTCCATCTCACATGCACACACGCACACACTCTCTCCATCTCACACACTCGTGCACGCACACACACACACACACACACACACACACACACACACACACACACACACACACACACACACACACACACACACACACACACACACACACACACACACACACACACACACACACACACACACACACACACACACACACACACACACACACACACACACACACACACACACACACACACACACACACACACACACACACACATATGCTGCTGCTACTGTCTATCTATCCTCTTGCCTAGTCACTTTACCTCTACCTATATTAACATAGCTACCTCAATTACCTTGTACCCTTTCTGGTACTCCCTGTATACAGCCATGCTATTTTTTATCTTTATTGTTATTCGTTATTCCCTGACACAATTCAAGCTCATACAGATCCATGCACAGGTTTACAGCAAGATGAATGAAATAGGGTGATGATTGAAATGCCTGTATTCTCTTATTTAAATGGATGGTGTAGATACACTGTGTGGTCAGAATGTTTCCATTACATTGAGGATATAGAACTGATGTAATACTGTGTGGTCAGAATGTTTCCATTACATTGAGGATATAGAACTGATGTAATACTGTGTGGTCAGAATGTTTCCATTATATTGAGGCTATAGTACTGATGTAATACTGTGTGGTCAGAATGTTTCCATTATATTGAGGCTATAGTACTGATGTGATACTGCCTGGCACTGGTTTCAATAACATCTCAGTATTCAGTAGGATCTACAGCCTATCTGTCATATCTGGGTTGACTGTGGTTGTGATTAGGTTGTGTTCTGTGCTGGCTGGCTCCAGTGCCCACCTCCTGTCCTGGGGGTCGATGCTGCTGAAGGTCACACTGTTGACTGGGTAGTGTCTCCTGAAGAACACCCTATAGATAGATAGATAGATAGATAGATAGATAGATAGATAGATAGATAGATAGATAGACAGACAGACAGACAGACAGACAGACAGACAGACAGACAGACAGACAGACAGACAGACAGACAGACAGACAGACAGACAGACAGACAGACAGACAGACAGACAGACAGACAGACAGACAGACAGACAGACAGACAGACAGACAGACAGACAGACAGACAGACAGACAGACAGACAGACAGACAGACAGACAGACAGACAGACAGACAGACAGACAGACAGACAGACAGACAGACAGACAGACAGACAGACAGACAGACAGACAGACAGACAGACAGACAGACAGACAGACAGACAGACAGACAGACAGACAGACAGACAGACAGACAGACAGACAGACAGACAGACAGACAGACAGACAGACAGACAGACAGACAGACAGACAGACAGACAGACAGACAGACAGACAGACAGACAGACAGACAGACAGACAGACAGACAGACAGACAGACAGACAGACAGACAGACAGACAGACAGACAGACAGACAGACAGACAGACAGACAGACAGACAGACAGACAGACAGACAGACAGACAGACCATTCAGTGTGACCATTGATATCCCAACCATCTACCACAATACATCCATGCAAACCTTTCTTCCAATTTTCTTTACTTATCGCTAATGATATACTGAACATGGGTGATGGGCCTCAGAAATTTAGGCAATATGAACTGGTCAGTGGTCATGTTACCTGCGCTGGCTGTCGGTCAGTGTGATGCCCTGTGAGGACACTTTGAAGTGGACCACTGTGGCCGCTGGCCGGGGGTTCTGTGCCAGGGTGGCTCCGGTTGCTCTGGAGATGGCCTGGGGTCCGGTCAGTGACTCAGTCTCCACAGAGTTCAGGTAAAGCACATTACAGGCTGGAGAAGAGAGGGGGTGGGGCGGGACAGTTACCACTCAGACAAACAGGGATGTAACAATGGGGATCACTTTAGAGCACTGTGGTGATCATAGATGTCACACACAACAGGGTCTCTCACCAACAACAGCAGGAATGCAGCCATTAGTGATTGAACATTATGATAACTGATTCATGGAACTTACCTGCACCCTGTTTGAGTAGGTCTGAAGCTGTGCTCATGTTACTAGCAGTCGACTGCAGCTCCTGCATTTCTCCAATGGGATCTACAACACGGAGATGTAAACAAGAGGGCATCATATACTTTGTCTCCATCAGGAGGGCATGGCTGGAAATGTTCACACCAGGCCAGAAGTCAGTAATTATTTGCATTTTCAGCACAAATTGTCTCGTGATTTGATTGTGAGAGGGTACTTAGCATCAATGGTTATAAAACTGCTTATTTTACTTAGGTGTGGACTGGTTCTTTAGTAGGCTAAGTCATTGCAGTCCATAATGGGTTGTTGGGATGTTGAGTGTCAGTAGGCCAACTCATTACAGTCCATCATGGGTTGTTGGGATGTTGAGTTTCAGTAGGCTAACTCATTATAGTCCATCATGGGTTGTTGGGATGTTGAGTTTCAGTAGGCTAACTCATTATAGTCCATAATGGGTTGTTGGGATGTTGCTGCTGACCTTTCTCTGGGATCCGTAGGGAACAGGGCAGAGAGATGGGAGTGATGGAATGCTGGTATACTAACGCAGACAAACTCCCTGTGGAACACACACACACACACACACACACACACACACACACACACACACACACACACACACACACACACACACACACACACACACACACACACACACACACACACACACACACACACACACACACACAATTAGACTAAAATCTCCATTGGGCAGAACAACTATAGAACATATCACTTGAAATGACTGAAAACGAACAATGTAGCCCAAAACGGAGAGCATCCTATTCATTATGAACAGCTCACCAAAGTGGGGCTCATTCTGACACCCTTTGATCTTCACTCCACGGGGGCCCGTCTCAATCAGGAAGTGTCGCACCAGCTGCTCCAATGGATCGACCACTGTGTGTGTGTGTTACAGGGAGAACATTACTAGCTAGCAGAAATTGAAGTGCTTTGTGTCGAAGAAATCTAGGTGGTTGAGACGTAGGCAAGGGGTAGTCGTTGAGTCATACCTCTGCTGCTGGGGTTGTTGAGGTTAGCGGGCGGGGTGGCCACTTTCAGCGCCAGGCCATAGGCTCCCTGGAAGGAGTTGCTGTCCCGGATGAGAAAGGCCCCTGGTTCTCTCTCCTTCAGCGCAGCTATGGCTACAGGAATAGAGAAAATAGACATGAAAAATGTTCATGCATATCGCATAACAGTCTGCTTCCTTTATGAAAAGTAAAACAGTAACTGAAGTTACCTTGGTCCCTGGAGATGCCAGGCTTGTACCAGAAGCGTGAGTTGTCCTGGACAAACGTAACATTGACTCTGCCTGCCATCTCACTCTCCAGAGATAGCACTCCCTCCCCTTGGCCTGCAGGGGGCGCCATCTCCCCCACCGTTGGAGAGAAGGTGACATGGTGCTGTGAGGGGGTTGGCCTCAGGGTCCTCACCCCGCAATTAGGCGACCCTGGCTGGGCAGACTGACCCCGTTTCTCTGGGAGTGGGCACTGGGGGATGGTGACAGCAGTGTAGCTCAAGTATGGCACATGTGGGACTGATGGGGGATAGCAGCCGGTGGCAGAGATGGGGAATGTGGGGGTGGTGTGTACCTCAGGGGCTGGAGAGTGCCCACTGGTGCTGCCCTCCATGCCAGGGTGGTGCTGCAGGGGTCCTGGGGGCTCAGTGACCAGCATCAACCTCCGGCCCAGGGTGGCGAAGCCGGGCACAGGAGGCTCTGAGGAGGGGAACCCCTCTAGACTGCTGATGGGAGGCTGGGGGGAGGAAGGGGCCGAGGTGAGGGTGGAGCTGGATTTAGGGACCTCTGTGGTCAGTTTCCTGAGTGGACATGCTCCAGGTACAGGGTTGGGGGACTGGAACTGGGGCTGGGCAACAGGAGGCAGTACAGCAGTCTCTGTAGGATGGGTGGTCTTTGGACCAGTTAGGCTAGCTTTCTCAGTGGGTGTCTGAGTGGGTGTAGCAGGGTGGCAGTGGTTGCTGGGCTGGCCGGTTGTAGTTGAGGGTGAAGATGTAGCAATGTAGTTCTGGGGCTGGTGGGGTGAAAATGTAGCACTGTGGTTCTGGGGCTGGTGGGGTGAAGGTGTAGTACTGTGGTTTTGGGGCTGGTGGGGTGAAGGTGTAGTACTGTGGTTCTGGGGCTGGTGGGGTGAATATGTAGCGCTGTGGTTCTGGGGCTGGTGGGGTGAAGATGTAGCGCTGTGGTTCTGGGGCTGGTGGGGTGAAGATGTAGCGCTGTGGTTCTGGGGCTGCTGGGGTGAAGATGTAGCACTGTGGTTCTGGGGCTGGTGGGGTGAAGATTTAGCGCTGTGGTTCTGGGGCTGGTGGGGTGAAGATGTAGCACTGTGGTTCTGGGGCTGGTGGGGTGAATATGTAGCTCTGTGGTTCTGGGGCTGTTGGGGAGAAGACGTAGCGCTGTGGTTCTGGGGCTGGTGGGGTGAAGATGTAGCACTGTGGTTCTGGGGCTGGTGGGGTGAAGGTGTAGCATTGTGGTTCTGGGGCTGGTGGGGTGAAGATGTAGCACTGTGGTTCTGGGGCTGGTGGGGTGAAGATGTAGCACTGTGGTTCTGGGGCTGGTGGGGTGAAGGTGTAGCACTGTGGTTCTGGGGCTGGTGGGGTGAAGATGTAGCACTGTGGTTCTGGGGCTGGTGGGGTGAAGATGTAGCACTGTGGTTCTGGGGCTGGTGGGGTGAAGATGTAGCACTGTGGTTCTGGGGCTGGTGGGGTGAAGATGTAGCACTGTGGTTCTGGGGCTGGTGGGGTGAAGGTGTAGCACTGTGGTTCTGGGGCTGGTGGGGTGAAGATGTAGCACTGTGGTTCTGGGGCTGGTGGGGTGAAGGTGTAGCACTGTGGTTCTGGGGCTGGTGGGGTGAAGGTGTAGCACTGTGGTTCTGGGGCTGGTAGGGTGAAGATGTAGCACTGTGGTTCTGGGGCTGGTAGGGTGAAGATGTAGCGCTGTGGTTCTGGGGCTGGTAGGGTGAAGATGTAGCGCTGTGGTTCTGGGGCTGGTAGGGTGAAGATGTAGCACTGTGGTTCTGGGGCTGGTAGGGTGAAGATGTAGCGCTGCGGTTCTGGGGCTGGTAGGGTGAAGATGTAGCGCTGTGGTTCTGGGGCTGGTAGGGTGAAGATGTAGCGCTGTGGTTCTGGGGCTGGTAGGGTGAAGATGTAGCGCTGTGGTTCTGGGGCTGGTAGGGTGAGGGAGGTTGTGTTGCTGTCAGTGTGGTCCAGCGGCTGTTGGGTTGGGTGGGGGAAGGTGTGGGTGTCACGGATGTAGACTGTAAAGGGTCAGGGATGTGTTGCTGGCTGACCTGCGACCCCTGAGCAGCAGCACTGCCGGGCCTATCCTGAGACTGGACAGACTCACAGTCACTGTTGACTATGTCAGTCGATCCAACTAGTGAGTGCACACTTACACTGAGGCTGAAACAAACAGAAAGTCATATTAAAGAGGTATGCAATATATTCTTACATGACATCCATCCCATGCTAGCTTGCTACCGATGGCCTGGCTAGCTGTCTAAATCGCCGTGACCCCCAACCAACCTCTCCATTCACTGGACCAATATGCCTTGTCCATTGCTGTTCTGGTTAGTGTTTATTGGCGTATTTTACTGTAGAGCCTATAGTCCTGCTCACTATACCTTATCCAACCTATTAGTTCCACCACCCACACATGCAATGACATCTCCTGGTTTCAATGATGTTTCTAGAGACAATATCTCTCTCTTCATCACTCAATACCTAGGTTTACCTCCACTGTATTCACATCCTACCATACCTTTGTCTGTACATTATACCTTGATGCTATTTTATCGCCCCCAGAAACCTCCTTTTTCTCTCTGTTCCAGACGTTCTAGGCGACCAATTCTTATTGCTTTTAGCCGCACCCTTATTCTACTCCTCCTCTGTTCCTCTGGCGATGTAGAGGTGAATCCAGGCCCTGCAGTGCATAGCTCCACTCCTATTCCCCAGGCGCTCTCTTTTGACGACTTCTGTAACCGTAATAGCCTTGGTTTCATGCATGTTAACATTAGAAGCCTCCTCCCTAAGTTTGTTCTATTCACTGCTTTAGCACACTCTGCCATCCCGGATGTTCTAGCTGTGTCTGAATCCTGGCTTAGAAAGACCACCAAAAATTCTGACATTTTAATTCCAAACTACAACATTTTCAGACAAGATAGAACTGCCAAAGGGGGCGGTGTTGCAATCTACTGCAAAGATAGCCTGCAGAGTTCTGTCCTACTATCCAGGTCTGTACCCAAACAATTTGAACTTCTACTTTTAAATATCCACCTCTCTAAAAACAAGTCTCTCACCGTTGCCGCCTGCTATAGACCAGCCTCTGCCCCCAGCTGTGCTCTGGACACCATATGTGAACTGATTGCCCCCCATCTATCTTCAGAGCTCGTGCTGCTAGGCGACCTAAACTGGAACATACTTAACACCCCAGCCATCCTACAATCTAACCTTTATGCCCTCAATCTCACACAAATTATCAATGAACCTACCAGGTACCTCCCCAAAGTCTTAAACACGGGCACCCTCATAGATATCATCCTTACCAACTTGCCCTCTAAATACACCTCTGCTGTCTTCAACCAAGATCTCAGCGATCACTGCCTCATTGCCTGCATCCGTAATGGGTCAGCGGTCAAACGACCTCCACTGTCAAACGCTCCCTGAAACACTTCAGCGAGCAGGCCTTTCTAATCGACCTGGCTGGGGTATCCTGGAAGGATATTGATCTCATCCCGTCAGTAGAGGATGCCTGGATATTTTTTTTAAATGCCTTCCTAACCATCTTAAATAAACATGTCCCATTCAAGAAATTTAGAACTCCCCAGACCTGACTGCCCTTAACCAACACAAAAACATCCTATGGCATTCTGCATTAGCGTCGAACAGCCCCCGTGATATGCAGCTGTTCAGGGAAGCTAGAAACCATTATACACAGGCAGTTAGAAAAGCCAAGGCTAGCTTTTTCAAGCAGAAATTTGCTTCCTGCAACACTAACTCAAAAAAGTTCTGGGACACTGTAAAGTCCATGGAGAATAAGAACACCTCCTTCCAGCTGCCCACTGCACTGAAGATAGGAAACACTCTCACCACTGATAAATCCACCATAATTGAGAATTTCAATAAGCATTTTTCTACGGCTGGCCATGCTTTCCACCTGGCTACTCCTACCCCGGTCAACAGCACTGCACCCCCAACAGCAACTCGCCCAAGCCTTCCCCATTTCTCCTTCTCCCAAATCCGTTCAGCTGATGTTCTGAAAGAGCTGCAAAATCTGGACCCCTACAAATCAGCCGGGCTAGACAATTTGGACCCTTTCTTTCTAAAATTATCTGCCGAAATTGTTGCCACCCCTATTACTAGCCTGTTCAAACTCTCTTTCGTGTCGTCTGAGATTCCCAAAGATTGGAAAGCAGCTGCGGTCATCCCCCTCTTCAAAGGGGGGGACACTCTTGACCCAAACTGCTACAGACCTATATCTATCCTACCATGCCTTTCTAAGGTCTTCGAAAGCCAAGTCAACAAACAGATTACCGACCATTTCGAATCTCACCATACCTTCTCTGCTATGCAATCTGGTTTCAGAGCTGGTCATGGGGTGCATCTCAGCCACGCTCAAGGTCCTAAACGATATCTTAACCGCCATCGATAAGAAACATTACTGTGCAGCCGTATTCATTGATCTGGCCAAGGCTTTCGACTCTGTCAATCACCACATCCTCATCGGCAGACTCGACAGCCTTGGTTTCTCAAATGATTGCCTCGCCTGGTTCACCAACTACTTCTCTGATAGAGTTCAGTGTGTCAAATCGGAGGGTCTGCTGTCCGGACCTCTGGCAGTCTCTATGGGGGTGCCACAGGGTTCAATTCTTGGACCGACTCTCTTCTCTGTATACATCAATGAGGTCGCTCTTGCTGCTGGTGAGTCTCTGATCCACCTCTACGCAGACGACACCATTCTGTATACTTCTGGCCCTTCTTTGGACACTGTGTTAACAACCCTCCAGGCAAGCTTCAATGCCATACAACTCTCCTTCCGTGGCCTCCAATTGCTCTTAAATACAAGTAAAACTAAATGCATGCTCTTCAACCGATCGCTACCTGCACCTACCCGCCTGTCCAACATCACTACTCTGGACGGCTCTGACTTAGAATACGTGGACAACTACAAATACTTAGGTGTCTGGTTAGACTGTAAACTCTCCTTCCAGACCCATATCAAACATCTCCAATCCAAAGTTAAATCTAGAATTGGCTTCCTATTTCGCAACAAAGCATCCTTCACTCATGCTGCCAAACATACCCTTGTAAAACTGACCATCCTACCAATCCTCGACTTTGGCGATGTCATTTACAAAATAGCTTCCAATACCCTACTCAACAAATTGGATGCAGTCTATCACAGTGCAATCTGTTTTGTCACCAAAGCCCCATATACTACCCACCATTGCGACCTGTACGCTCTCGTTGGCTGGCCCTCGCTTCATACTCGTCGCCAAACCCACTGGCTCCATGTCATCTACAAGACCCTGCTAGGTAAAGTCCCCCCTTATCTCAGCTCGCTGGTCACCATAGCATCTCCCACCTGTAGCACACGCTCCAGCAGGTATATCTCTCTAGTCACCCCCAAAACCAATTCTTTCTTTGGCCGCCTCTCCTTCCAGTTCTCTGCTGCCAATGACTGGAACGAACTACAAAAATCTCTGAAACTGGAAACACTTATCTCCCTCACTAGCTTTGAGCACCAACTGTCAGAGCAGCTCACAGATTACTGCACCTGTACATAGCCCACCTATAATTTAGCCCAAACAACTACCTCTTTCCCTACTGTATTTAATTAATTAATTAATTTTGCTCCTTTGCACCCCATTATTTTTATTTCTACTTCGCACATTCTTCCATTGCAAATTTACCATTCCAGTGTTTTACTTGCTATATTGTATTTACTTTGCCACCATGGCCTTTTTTTGCATTTACCTCCCTTATCTCACCTCATTTGCTCACATCGTATATAGACATGTTTATACTGTATTATTGACTGTATGTTTGTTTTACTCCATGTGTAACTCTGTGTCGTTGTATGTGTCGAACTGCTTTACTTATCTTGGCCAGGTCGCAATTGTAAATGAGAACTTGTTCTCAACTAGCCTACCTGGTTAAATAAAGGTGAAATAAATCAAATAAATAAATAATGTTGGAATGTTTAATTTCTGATATGTGACTTTTGCAGATGTTAAAAAGAAGACAGCAAAATAGGCACCTTTCTTGTGTGCACAGAGGGCTGCTGGTGAGAACAGGGGTGGGCGGCCTAGAGAGGTCAGAGGGCGTGGAACACGGGACATCTCTTGAAGGATGCATCCTCTTGAAGGAACCCTGGGAGATGTGGTCCCGCCAACTCACGTTCTCACTCACCCCCCTTCCATCTTATGGAAGACAGTGAACAGAGAGAATGACTTTATGTGACAGAACTGTCAGTTGAATAATGATTTCCTACATTGGTTGAAATGTATTTCATGAAATCATCTTATACAACCCCCCAGTGGGGGTTGTCTCACCTGTCTGGCTCTCAGATGGGAACTGCTGAGTGTGGGCTTCGGGGTGGTGGTCTGCTGGCCCTCTGGTGTGGCTGCAGGGGCCTGACAGGGTGGAGGGAGGGGGCAGAGGGGAGGTGGACTCAGACTGGTAACCTGAGGCATAACCCCTGCTCTCAGAGGGGGAGGGCTGGTAGTGGGAGCAGAGGCAGACCTGGTGCGGGGTCTGGTAGCCACTGCTGCTGCTGTACTTCAGGTCCAGGTGGGCGTGGCCGTGGGAGCAAGACGCCTCTGGGTACGCAGGGTGGCCAGACGGCAGAGGGTCAAAGGAGAAGGCAGGTAGCTCGTGGTCCTGAAGCCTGTAGGCCCTCCGGTGCCAATAGTCGGCCTTTCTCTCCCTCTCCCATTGGAGCTCTGCCTCCCTGTCTCTCTCCCAGTGCAGTGACATCTCCCTGCCTCTTCTCAGTCCCCCTGCCTCCCTCTCCCAGTGCATCTCTGCCCCTCTAGGCAGCTCAGACTCCCTTACTCTCCTTAGCCCTGCTTCCCGATGCTGCAGTTCTGCCTCTCTGTCCCAGTGGAAGCTCTCTCCTCGCTCCAGCCGCAGGCTGTGGAAGGCTGAATCCTCCCTCCTGATGAGGCAGTCCCGGCAGGGGCAGCCAGGGGGTGGCATGCCGTCCAGCAGCAGCATATCTTGGTAGGACCCGGAGGACTTGGGGTGGTGAGGGTGATGGTGTGTGTGTGAGGGAGGGTGGTGGTACGGACCATAGTCATCACTTCTACAGAGCAGGCGCCCGGGATGAAGGGTGTGGGGGTGAGAGGTCAGGTCCTGGGATGGATAGGGGCACAGAGAGGGGTGACGAGAGGGTCCCTCATGGTGCAGGTAGTGTGGAGGGCCCTGTTGGCGGTTCCATACCAGGTCAGGGGGAGGCAGGGCCTGATGGGGTTGAGGGTGTGGGCTGTAGTGCTGACACAGGTCCATGTGTGAGGGGACGGTGGCAGGGTTAGTCAAGGGCGGTGACCCAGGGTGGCCGTTGGTGCCCGGAGCTCTGTCCCGGCAGTAGCCACTGGACATGAGGTGGAGTCGGTCACAGCCGGGCTCGGCACAGCGCTGGGAGTGGTAGCCCACCCGGCAAGAACAGGAGCGGTCGAGCCTCAGGGTGCCTGTATGCTCAGACGACAAGTCCCCATCGTCCAGGATGGCAGTCTCCCTCTCTCTGTCCAGGCCATCCCTCTCCCCCTCGATGCCCCCCAGCAGTCGGTCCAGGTCCTCTCTCTCCTGCCGGGTGGGTGGCGGGAGCCCTCTGGACTCCTCTGGATGCTCTGGGAGGGCAGACGAGTGGCCGGAGTGAGTGAGAGAGTCAGAGCTGGGAGAGAGCAGCTGGCTCTGACTGGGCCTCTCCTCGCTGGTGCCTGCTGGACTGCCATTGGTGGAGGTCAGGGAGCCAGAGCCTGGGGCTGAGAGACGCTTCTTTATCTGGGCGTACAGACTTCCGTCCACTGGACCCCTGGTGTGGGCTATGTCTGAGAGGGGGAGAGAGAGCAGAGATTTAACATAGCTTCAGAGTACAGTATCATCAGCACAGTATTAACTGCGGGCTGAATGTATTATTAAGAGTGTCTCCTTGGTTCTCTGTACTGCTCTGTACTGTACCATCAAGGCTGTCTTGATAGCGCTGGTTGAAGTTCTCATAGGAGTCCCAGCGCACCACTGGATCAGCTGTGTTGTAGTCCACTGTGACAGCAGGGTCATTTCTCTGGTACTCACGCCCTGTGGAGAGAGTTCATGTTATTAGAAACGTGATCAAACACATCAATACAAACTTGTTATTGTGTTCCCTGGCACTGTTACACTGTAAATGCATAGTTCAAACCAACCTTTCATTTTCTCTGGTCCCGAGGAGAAGACAAACTCCACAGTGGCATCCGAGGGAAATCGTTCATCTGAGAAAATACATTTGACAGTTTTCCTTTAAATTCTGTCAGTACTTATCCGATTGGGATCATCACTGCCACATAATCCCCTGGTGCTTTTTCAATACAGAGCACAACTTTTCAGCTGGGAGTAGTTGAACATTTCACAGAACGTAATCATATTAGCGGAATTAGGAAACGATCGTGTTCAATATACAATGAAGCAATGGACCACCACACATACTGTGTTGTTGAGGGATTGATTCATTTTGACACATCTGCTGCATACAGGCATTTCTACTGAGCACTTCCCTTAACCACCATGTTGAATAGACACGCTTTATTGTTCCACACTGACCTAACAAAACAGATACCTCAGGCCCTGAACAGACAGACCCCCCCCCACCAGAACCCCACTAGTTCCTACCAGTACAGGCCTCATCCAACTCCCCCTTGCCGAACCATAGCTGGGCCCCGTGGATGGTGCAGGTGTGGAACTGCAGTCTGAACACTGTGTCCCTCTCTGCACCCTGTGCCCGTCTGTGGTAACACTTCACCTGCAGGGAGAGACAGAGGTAGAGAGGGAACAGAGCAACAGAAGGAGAGAAGAATCATACTTAATGGACTGCCAGTGGCAAGACGGTGACTTCACTTGAGAAAAAAAGTGGACTAGTCCAATGGCCAGACAGATGGTCTCACTCACCATGATGTCTCCCTTCAGCAGCAGTGCAGGCTCAATGGTCACACACAGTCTTCTGCCTACAGAACCCTTCAAGTCACTGTGGACAGACAACACACAACATATGAATACAAATAGACACACACAAGGACAAGTAGGCCTAAAGATACATCTTGTCCGAGTTAGAGATTAGTCTTTTCTGTCAGTGGTGTTGGTTGATAATACTGTAGGACATGAAGTGATGCAGACTCACTATATCCCTGATGTATAGACCAGCTGCATGGACTGGTAGATCTTCAGGAAGGGGAAGTAACCTGGGCAACGATAAAGAGAGGCGGTGTTCAGTGTTACATAGTGGAATGTGCTGACTGTCTCTGTCTCTATCCGTAAAACAATTCAAGATAAACAGCCCAGTGTGTAGGTGGAGGGTGAATTTGACCATCTGAAAACATTGCTATCATTCACAGGGCCATATCTCAGAGCCTTCTGTACAGACAGGCCTTCACAGACACACACACACACACACACACCTGGCACATTCACGCACTAGCACGCACACACACACACACCACGGTCTTTACTGTAAAGACAGACTGAGACAGACTCAGCACCCGAGTGTAGTGGTCTAATGTGAGGATGGGAGGAGCCAACTGTCAGTCAGGGGAAACAAGTGTGTGGTGCCCCTCGCACGGCCTCACCTCCTTTGCCCTGGAAGTTAGGAAGCGTGGGGATGAGGACCTGGTGGAGGAGTAGCAGACTGCTGTTCATCTTGATCGCCCCAGAGAGGAGCCCCCCAAAGTAGTAGATATACCTGAGAGAGAGAGATAGAGAGGGAGGGAGGGATGGAGGGAGGGCAGCGTGAGAGAGAGAGAGAGAGAGTGAGGGAGGGAGGGCAGCGTGAGAGAGAGAGAGAGATAGAGAAAGAGAGAGAGAGGGAGGGAGGGCAGCGTGAGAGAGAGAGAGAGAGAGAGGGAGGGAGGGAGGGAGGGAGGGAGGGAGGGAGGGCAGCGTGAGAGAGAGAGAGATAGAGAGGGAGGGAGGGAGGGCAGCGTGAGAGAGAGAGAGAGAGAGAGAGAGAGAGGGAGGGAGGGCAGCGTGAGAGAGAGAGAGAGAGAGGGAGAGGGAGGGAGGGAGGGCAGCGTGAGAGAGAGAGAGATAGAGAGAGGAGGGAGGGAGGGAGGGCAGCGTGAGAGAGAGAGAGAGAAGAGGGAGAGAGAGATAGAGAGGGAAGAGTGAGAAAGAGAGCAAGAGAGAGAGAGAGAGAGATAGAGAGGGAGGGATGGAGGGAGGGCAGCGTGAGAGAGAGAGAGAGAGAGAGAAGAGGGAGAGAGAGATAGAGAGGGAAGAGAGCAAGGGAAGAGGGAGAGAGAGAGAGAGAGAGGGAGGGCTGGGTGATTTGTAAGCATACATCACAAAAGACAACATCAAATCAAATAAAACGACACTGAATGTAGGTGAAAAGGATGCATGAAGTAATATATACACTGAGTATACCAAACAGGAACACCTCAATTCGGTTAGGCATGGACTCTACAAGGTGTCAAAAGCGTTCCACAGGGATGTTGGCCCATGTTAACTCCCAATGCTGCAACAGTTGTGTCAAGTTGGCTGGAAGTCCTTTGGGTGGTGGACCATTCTTGATACCCACAGGAAACTGTTGAGCATGAAAAACCCAGTCGCGTTGCAGTTGTTGACATAAACCGCTATGCCTGGCACCTACCTCCATGCCCCGTTCAAAGGCACTTAAATGTTTTGTCTTGCCCATTCACCCTCTGAATGGCACACATACACAGTCTGCGTGTGAACCTGTCTCCTCCCCTTCATTTACACTGATCGAAGTGGATTTAACAAGTCACATCAATAACGGATCATAGCTTTCAGCTGGATTCACCTGGTCCGTCTATGTCATGGAAAGAGCACGTTGTTCTTAATGTTTAGTACACTCAGTGTTTACCTGAAGAGAAAGGATGGGAAGGAAGAGGGAAGAGCGAGAGAGACATACAGACATTTACAGCACTTGTTGGTTAGTGATATAGACAACATGGACAACAAGATGGTGCTTACCTGTTTTGGGACGGTTGGAGGGAGCAAGATACCTTGTCCTCGCAGAACTTCCTCATGGCCAGGGTGCTGAGGGCCTGGTCTGCCCTGCTCAAACACAAAAAAACACAGAATTAAAGCGACACACAACAAGAATACACACTTCATGTAGAGAATTATACAACATTTACACAACTTTCCCATAATGGACAAGACCAGGCTCTCTAAGAGCCAGAAGTACATGAATGCAGCTGGCTTGAGCCAAAGAACAAGCCAGTTTCCACTACTACAGCCCTAAACCATGCTCAGTGTGGAAACTGTGGCTTTGGATGCGGGACAGGACACTCACCCTGCAGAGATCTTGCTGTAGTGCATGTAGGCTGCAATAATCACTCCTGTTTTGCCCTTGTTGCCCTGAAGGAGAAAGATCAGTGCCAAAAGAACATGAAGTCCCATCTGTTTTTAGCCCCGGGTTTGAGGAATAAACTGATTATTATTGTTTTAAAGACACGGATGTCACTACCCCTACAAGATCTCATAGCAATTTCAACATTTCACAGTGAAAAGATACAAAGGTGACTTATTGCACTGATCAAAGAGCCTCTGTGAGTGAAATACGTGAGTCATCTATGTGAAGCCAGCAGACCCTAAAAGCCCCTAAAACAACAAAACTACCCTTTAAAACCTAGTCAGAAACAGGCCTGAACCCTGACCTTGCAGTGCAGGACCACCACATGCTGGGGGTCGGAGGTCAGCCACGTCTCCATGGCCTTACACATGGCACAGATCTTGTCCAGGGGAGGGGCATGGAAGTCAGGCCAGCCGAAGTCAAGGACCTGGACCACATGGGAAAATAGTGAGGAAAAGTACATTACTATACTTAGCCTTAGAAACTGATACAGTATTGATACAGAAAATAAAAAATGATACCTTTGGATTCATGCGGGTGATGTCATGGTGTCGTTCAGAGAGGTTGAAGAGCTGAAAGGAAAATGGATATTCAAATGAATGATGTGTGTTCAACCAGCCCAGCAAGCAGAGGCGTCATGCCCATAGGGGGCACAGGGGCACGTGCTCCCTCAGATTTGTCTTTTAATTAAAAATAATAAATAAAATAACCGTATTTTTTGGTTTATTTTGTTGTTGTTGTTTCTCTGTAATTACTACTAGCCACCTAGCCATTTTATTAAGTTGTCTTTAGCTAACCCAGCTAGGATACGAATCTCCCAACCTCATCTCCAAATTAGCTACCAAGAATCCATTTCAGGCTATCAATCAAGTTAGAGTAGCTAGCTTGTCTAACTATCTTAGCTGGCATGTCTGCTGGCAAGGTTGGTAGACTTTAGAAAAGCAAGCAATTACTAAATGTACTGAATAAGACTAACATTCCTTTTATCCAGATTTTAGCAGGAATGCAGAGAAGCATATTTAGTTTCTTTAAAAAAATAACCAAGAGGATACAGACAGCTCAAGAGAGATGCTAAGCTTGATGTTTCTTTGGCATACAATTAAATATTATGATTATGGCTTTAGATTGCAGGAAAAGGTTGTTTCAATTGTTTGAAAGTTTCTCAAACTTTCGAAAAGGGGGTCCTAGCCCCACGCCGGACCCCCTAGCCATCCTCACGTACTTTGTGACCCCTCAGATTTTTGTGTGGTGCATGACGCCCCTGCCAGCAAGTAGCACATATAAAACCCCATATGAAAGCGTCACTGAGTGTATGGCTACTTTCCAATATCCATACCAGCATACCACTTAGAATGCATTCCTTCATATTAAGTGCTAGGCTGGTAGTGTGGATATTGGAAGCTAGCCCATGTCTACATCAGCGGCAGGAAGTACTGTACTCACCAGGAACTTGTCCTGGTGCTTGGACCTGAGCATGGCGGTCACCTCCTTGAGGTTGAGACGGTAGCGCTGCTCGTCCAGCAGAGGGGGGAAGAACACGGAGATGATCCTCTCAGTGATGTAGGTCAGGTCAAAGTCATAATGACGCTCCATGACTCTCTCCATCACACGGTCCACACTGATACTCCTAATCAGGGAGATTGCTGGGATTTATGCTGTGGTCTATAGATTTATGTTATGTTACTGCTTTGAGCTCTAAACCAACCCTGAAAACGTACATTTTCAGTCTCCCTTATATTAATTAACCCAGCGTTCATCAAACTAGTGGTCGTGACTGATTTGAAGAATGGGGTCAAGAGAGAAGAAACTCTGAAAAATATGTAATGCACCACAGAAAGACCTGGAGGTAGTGCAGTTGGAGAATGAGAGGAGGTGGAGAATTGCAGGAGGTGGAGAATGAGATGAGGTGGAGAATGAGATGAGGTGGAGAATGAGATGAGGTGGAGAATGAGATGAGGTGGAGAATGGCAGGAGGTGGAGAATGAGATGAAGTGGAGAATGAGATGAGGTGCTTCTACACCTGCACTGTTTGCTGTTTGGGGTTTTAGGCTGGGTTTCTGTACAGCACTTTGAGATATCAGCTGATGTACGAAGGGCTATATAAATGCATTTGATTTTGATTTGATTTGACGTGGAGAATGAGATGAAGTAGAGATTGAGATGAGGTGGAGAATGACAGGAGGTGGAGAATGAGATGAGGTAGAGAATGAGATGAGGTGGAGAATGGCAGGAGGTGGAGAATGAGATGTGGAGAATGAAATGAGGTGGAGAATGGCAGGAGGTGGAGAATGAGATAAGGTGGAGAATGACAGGAGGTGGAGAATGAGATGAGGTAGGAGAATGAGATGAGGTGGAGAATGGCAGGAGGTGGAGAATGAGAGGATGTGGAGAATGAAATGAGGTGGAGAATGGCAGGAGGTGGAGAATGAGATAAGGTGGAGAATGGCAGGAGGTGGAGAATGAGATAAGGTGGAGAATGGCAGGAGGTGGAGAATGAGAGGATGTGGAGAATGAGAGGGATAAAAGGAGGAGTGAGAACATAGAAACAGAGAGAGAGAGCAAGAGCGGGGAGAAGAGAAGACAAATAAAGAGAATAAAGAGGAGTAGGAGTACATCCTCTTCCTCCTCATCATAATGCTAGAGTACATCCTCCTCCTCATCCTCCCCTGCTCCTCCCTCCCCCTCCTCCTCCTCTCCCCCTCCTCATCATAATGCTAGAGTACATCCTCCTCCTCATCCTCCCCCTGCTCCTCCCTCCCCCTCTTCCTCCTCTTCCCCCTCCTCATCACAATGCTTCAGTAGATCCTCCTCACCATCATCCTCCCCATGCTCCTCCCTCCTCATCCTCCTCCACCTCCTCTTCCCCCTCCTCATCATAATGCTCCATTAAATCCTCCTCCTCATCCTCCCCCTCTTCCTCATCCTCCTCTTCGAGGAAATGATGCATTGAAATAGGGTATGATAGAGAGCTGAGTTACCTGGAGAGGGTGTTCCTCTGTTTGTTGTAAGTCAAAGACCTTGTGGAGCCCTGAAGACAGAGAGAAATTAAATTACCACCATTTCTGACACCGATAAGAGAAACAGCATCAGCATTAATTTGTGGAGAGGAAGAAAGAACACTCTTACCAGGTGTTGGATGTGTCGGGATGGAGCAGTTCCTTTGCCCTGCTTTAGGCAACAAGGAGAGACATACGATAATGCAACGAGGAGAGACATACGGTAATGCATCGAGGAGAGACATACGGTAATGCAACAAGGAGAGACATACAGTAATGCAACAAGGAGAGACATACGATAATGCAACAAGGAGAGACATACAGTAATGCAACAAGGAGAGACATACAGTAATGCAACAAGGAGAGACATACGGTAATGCAACAAGGAGAGACATACAGTAATGCAACAAGGAGAGACATACGGTAATGCAACAAGGAGAGACATACGGTAATGCAACAAGGAGATACATACGGTAATGCAACAAGGACAGACATACGGTAATGCAACAAGGAGAGACATACGGTAATGCAACAAGGAGATACATACGGTAATGCAACAAGGACAGACATACGGTAATGCAACAAGGAGAGACATACGGTAATGCAACAAGGAGAGACATACGGTAATGCAACAAGGAGAGACATATGGTAATGCAACAAGTAATGAGGAGAGACATAGAGTAATGCAACAAAGGAGAGACATACGGTAATGCAACAAGGAGAGACATACAGTAATGCAACAAAGACAGACATACGGTAATGCAACAAGGAGAGACATACAGTAATGCAACAAGGACAGACATACGGTAATGCAACAAGGAGAGACATACAGTAATGCAACAAGGAGAGACATACGGTAATGCAACAAGGAGAGACATACAGTAATGCAACAAGGAGAGACATACAGTAATGCAACAAGGAGAGACATACGGTAATGCAACAAGGAGAGACATACGGTAATGCAACAAGGAGAGACATACGGTAATGCAACAAGGAGAGACATACGGTAATGCAACAAGGAGAGACATACGGTAATGCAACAAGGAGAGACATACGGTAATGCAACAAGGAGAGACATACGGTAATGCAACAAGGAGAGACATACGGTAATGCAACAAGGAGAGACATACGGTAATGCAACAAAAAGGCTTCTTTCCTGACGGGACAACCTATACTACTTCCTGTTACAATCTACTTCTAGAAAACCCTCTCCTCATACAAGAACAAACCAAGCCCACTCTTCAAGCCAAGGAAAAGAGAAGCTTCTGCCATTTTCCAACAGCACTGCAGATTTAGGGATGGTCATAGCTGATTTATTTCAAACATAAATTGAAGGAATGAAGTGGACTATAAAAGAGTGAGAGAGAGCAAGAGTCAGAGAGAGAGAGAGAGAGAGAGAGAGAGAGAGAGAGAGGAGAGAGGAGAGAGAGCAAGAGAGTCAGAGAGAGAGAGAGAGAGAGAGCAAGAGAGTCAGAGAGAGAGTCAGAGAGAGAGAGAGAGAGAGAGAGAGAGAGAGAGAGAGAGAGAGAGAGAGAGAGCAAGAGAGTCAGAGAGAGAGAGAGAGAGAGCAAGAGAGTCAGAGAGAGAGAGAGAGAGAGAGAGAGAGAGAGAGAGAGAGAGAGAGAGAGAGAGCAAGAGAGTCAGAGAGAGAGAGAGAGAGCAAGAGAGTCAGAGAGAGAGAGAGAGAGAGAGAGAACGAGTGGTCAACTTACCAGATCAGGCGGGAGAGCTGGGATGCAAGCTGTGGTCACCTGAAACATAACAACATACCATTTTTTCCAACGAGAAACAATATTAAACCAAACACATAGTCAAACATAAACATAGCATTCTGAAACTATCCGCTAAGTTTTGCTTTCTGCCGTCTGGTTTTTGTTGTTGTATTTCCCTCCAGGAAAGAGGGAAGGGAGTGGTGGGGCTGGCGAGGCCACCGGGGAAGATGGGCCCGGGGGAAATGCTCCCTCGCTCAGACGGACAGAGAGATAAGGAGAGAGAGAAAACACATCTAAAGCCAGATAAGAGAGCCTTGTCATCCAACGAAGATATGATCCACCTGAACGTAGATTACAGTAGAAATACCATGACCAGGGAAGTATGGTATGCAAGTCCCAACACTCTCAGAGGCGTTTGGTGGGACCGTCCGAGGCTGCTGCATTTATCTGGCTAATATACACTTCTCCTTGGTGTCACTCACACAATGGCACAGTTGTAGCCTGGGAGCATGTGCACATGATCATAAGTGCACTAACGAGGTCATACGCACACTGATTCACATAAACAGACAAAGGGCTACAAAGTACAACTAATAGGATGGTTAAAACCATGCAGTAGAAACTGTTGCGTTGACATCACTACAGCCTTTGCTGTCTGGCACGCACACACACACACACACACCATTTCCCATGTGCAGTGGGCTCCAGATCTTGACCTCTGACCCAGGGAGGAAGTGGAAGCGCTGCAGCGGTGGTGGTGGGGCTGAGGCAGGGTCGAAGACCACAGTCATGCTTTCGTAATGGCTGAGCTCACTGCCGGCCAGTGTGTCCCAGCGTTTCCACTCCCCAACCCTGTTACGTCTGTTTGTTTGGCCACAGGAAAGGGCAAGGGCTTGTACATCTCATTGTGTACAGAGGGAAGTGACAGAAGCCTTGGGTAGGGGTGTGTTTGAGTATGTGGGCCAAATATAACTAGTGTTCTCTAAGAAAGTGTGTGGGCCTCAAACCTCTTCTTATCATACAGATGCTAGAATAGGTCAGGGGTCAACAGACAATGTGCTGAAACGAGACACATGACTACATCAGAGAGCTTGTTTCAGTCAACACCACTGCTATATTCTATAAATCTTCAAGAATTATAGCAGATCTTACCCAATGAGCAGAATTGGTTGAAAAACATATTTTCAACATGTTTTCAACCCCAAAATACCTATTTTCAACATCTTGTGCAATAGGGTATCCTGTGTCCTGGCTGCAAGTTGGGCTTGGAAAACTGAGAACACGTAACTTGCGGGAACAAGAACCATGTCTAAAAGGATGCACGGTTCTGCTGCAGACATGAAACCAGTTTGAAAGAACAACATAGAAAGACAACCAGACAGCACTCTAGTAAAATGTTACACTCTCTTTCTCTCTCTCTCTCCAACTGTCCCTCTCCTCTATCTCAACCTTTTCTCTCCCTCTCCTCTATCTCAACCTTTTCTCTCCCTCTCCTCTATCTCAACCTTTTCTCTATCTCAACCTTTTCTCTATCTCAACCTTTTCTCTCCCTCTCCTCTATCTCAACCTTTTCTCTCCCTCTCCTCTATCTCAACCTTTTCTCTCCCTCTCCTCTATCTCAACCTTTTCTCTCCCTCTCCTCTATCTCAACCTTTTCTCTCCCTCTCCTCTATCTCAACCTTTTCTCTCCCTCTCCTCTATCTCAACCTTTTCTCTCCCTCTCCTCTATCTCAACCTTTCTCTCCCTCTCCTCTATCTCAACCTTTTCTCTCCCTCTCCTCTATCTCAACCTTTTCTCTCCCTCTCCTCTATCTCAACCTTTCTCTCCCTCTCCTCTATCTCAACCTTTTCTCTCCCTCTCCTCTATCTCAACCTTTTCTCTCCCTCTCCTCTATCTCAACCTTTTCTCTCCCTCTCCTCTATCTCAACCTTTTCTCTCCCTCTCCTCTATCTCAACCTTTTCTCTCCCTCTCCTCTATCTCAACCTTTTCTCTCCCTCTCCTCTATCTCAACCTTTCTCTCCCTCTCCTCTATCTCAACCTTTCTCTCCCTCTCCTCTATCTCAACCTTTTCTCTCCCTCTCCTCTATCTCAACCTTTTCTCTCCCTCTCCTCTATCTCAACCTTTTCTCTCCCTCTCCTCTATCTCAACCTTTTCTCTCCCTCCACATCCTCTCTTTCTCTCATTCTCTTCCAAACTGACTCTCTCTCCATCCCTCAAAAATTCTCTTTCCGCCTTTCTCTAATAATCCCTCTATCCCGCGTTCTCTCCCCTCCTCTCTTTCCCCTCTCTCTCCCTGTCAATCTTTCCCTCTCTCTCGCAGCATCCCCCCCCTCTCTCCCAGTCTGCTGCCCCCCCTCTCTTTCCCCTCTCTCTCCCTGTCAATCTTTCCCTCTCTCTCACAGCATCCCCCCCCCCTCTCTCCCAGTCTGCTGCCCCCTCTCTTTCCCCTCTCTCTCCCTGTCAATCTTTCCCTCTCTCTCACAGCATCCCCCCTCTCTCCCAGTCTGCTGCCCCCCTCTTTCCCCTCTCTCTCCCTGTCAATCTTTCCCTCTCTCTCGCAGCATCCCCCTCTCTCCCAGTCTGCTGCCCCCTCTCTTTCCCCTCTCTCTCCCTGTCAATCTTTCCCTCTCTCTCGCAGCATCCCCCCTCTCTCCCAGTCTGCTGCCCTCCCCTCTCTTTCCCCTCTCTCTCCCTGTCAATCTGTCCCTCTCTCTCGCAGCATCCCCCCCCTCTCTCTCTCCCAGTCTGCTGCCCTCCCCTCTCAGAGTGAGTGATGGGGCCTGCAGCAGGGGAGCATTATGCCAAAAAACACACCAGATTCCATCTCTTTGGCCAACACTTACGAACACGCTTCCTGCAAGTGCTCTCCCGCTACCCTCTACCCTCTCCCTTACTCCTGCTCTCCTTCTGTGTACCTCTCCCTCCTCTCCCACTCTATCTTTTTCTTAACAGGCCCAGCTGGTAAGGCTCACAGTGCTAACCCCTCTCTCCCTCTCATAGATGGGCCACTGGTCCAACCAATGTTTTGATCCATCAAAGCCAGGAACCATGGCTAATGCACTCACTGTGAATGCATGTGCAGTTCTATGAGAGACTAGCTGGGGATGAGGTAACATTACTGGTATGTTATTAGAGTGAGTGAGTGAGTGAGTGAGTGAGTGAGTGAGTGAGTGAGTGAGTGAGTGAGTGAGTGAGTGAGTGAGTGAGTGAGTGGGTGGGTGGATAAGTGAGTGAGTGAGTGAGTGGGTGGGTGGATAAGTGAGTGAGTGAGTGAGTGGGTGGGTGGATAAGTGAGTGAGTGAGTGAGTGAGTGGGTGGATAAGTGAGTGAGTGAGTGAGTGAGTGAGTGAGTGAGTGGGTGGTGAGTGAGTGAGTGAGTGAGTGAGTGGTGAGTGAGTGAGTGAGTGAGTGAGTGAGTGGGTGGGTGGGTGAGTGAGTGGGTGGATAAGTGAGTGAGTGAGTGAGTGAGTGGGTGGAGTGAGTGAGTGAGTGAGTGAGTGAGTGGGTGGATAAGTGAGTGAGTGAGTGAGTGAGTGGGTGGATAAGTGAGTGAGTGAGTGAGTGAGTGGGTGGATAAGTGAGTGAGTGAGTGAGTGAGTGAGTGAGTGAGTGAGTGAGTGAGTGAGTGGTGTGGATGAGTGAGTGAGTGAGTGGGTGGATAAGTGAGTGTGTGAGTGGGTGGATAAGTGAGTGAGTGAGTGGGTGGATAAGTGAGTGAGTGAGTGAGTGAGTGAGTGAGTGAGTGACTGAGTGACTGAGTGACTGAGTGACTGAGTGACTGAGTGAGTGATTGGGGGGAGAGAGCCTGGATAACAGGGGAGAGAGCCTGGAGAACAGAAGAGAGAGCCTGGAGAACGGGGGAGAGAGCCTAATGAACACTCTAAAGCAGACCTAATGAATGTTCAGAAGCAGATCTAATGAGAGTTCTAAAACAGACCTAATGAACGTTCAGAAGCAGATCTAATGAGAGTTCTAAAACAGACCTAATGAACGTTCAGAAGCAGATCTAATGAGAGTTCTAAAACAGACCTAATGAGAGTTCTAAAGCAGATCTAATGAGAGTTCTAAAACAGACCTAATGAATGTTCTAAAACAGATCTAATGAGAGTTCTAAAACAGACCTAATGAGAGTTCCAAAGCAGACCTAATGAATGTTCTAAAACAGACCTAATGAATGTTCTAAAGCAGATCTAATGAGAGTTCTAAAACAGAGCAAATGAGAGTTCTAAAGCAGACCTAATGAGAGTTCTAAAGCAGATCTAATGAATGTTCTAAAGCAGACCTAATGAACACTCTAAAGCAGACCTAATGAACAATCTAAAGCAGACCTAATGAACACTCTAAAGCAGACCTAATGAACACTCTAAAGCAGACCTTATGAACACTCTAAAGCAGACCTAATGAACACTCTAAAGCAGACCTAATGGACACTCTAAAGCAGACCTAATGGACACTCTAAAGCAGACCTAATGGACACTCTAAAGCAGACCTAATGGACACTCTAAAGCAGACCTAATGAACACTCTAAAGCAGACCTAATGAACACTCTAAAGCAGACCTAATGAACACTCTAAAGCAGACCTAATGAACACTCTAAAGCAGACCTAATGGACACTCTAAAGCAGACCTAATGAACACTCTAAAGCAGACCTAATGAACACTCTAAAGCAGACCTAATGAACACTCTAAAGCAGACCTAATGAACACTCTAAAGCAGACCTAATGGACACTCTAAAGCAGACCTAATGAATGTTCTAAAGCAGACCTAATGGACACTCTAAAGCAGACCTAATGAATGTTCTAAAGCAGACCTAATGAACACTCTAAAGCAGACCTAATGAACACTCTAAAGCAGACCTAATGAACACTCTAAAGCAGACCTAATGAACACTCTAAAGCAGACCTAATGAACACTCTAAAGCAGACCTAATGAACACTCTAAAGCAGACCTAATGAACACTCTAAAGCAGACCTAATGAACACTCTAAAGCAGACCTAATGAACACTCTAAAGCAGACCTAATGAACACTCTAAAGCAGACCTTATGAACACTCTAAAGCAGACCTTATGAACACTCTAAAGCAGACCTTATGAACACTCTAAAGCAGACCTAATGAACACTCTAAAGCAGACCTTATGAACACTCTAAAGCAGACCTTATGAACCTTATGAACACTCTAAAGCAGACCTAATGAACACTCTAAAGCAGACCTTATGAACACTCTAAAGCAGACCTAATGAACACTCTAAAGCAGACCCTATGAACACTCTAAAGCAGACCTAATGAACACTCTAAAGCAGACCTAATGAACACTCTAAAGCAGACCTTATGAACACTCTAAAGCAGACCTAATGAACACTCTAAAGCAGACCTAATGAACACTCTAAAGCAGACCTAATGAACACTCTAAAGCAGACCTAATGAACACTCTAAAGCAGACCTAATGAACACTCTAAAGCAGACCTAATGAACACTCTAAAGCAGACCTAATGAACACTCTAAAGCAGACCTTATGAACACTCTAAAGCAGACCTAATGAACACTCTAAAGCAGACCTAATGAACACTCTAAAGCAGACCTAATGGACACTCTAAAGCAGACCTAATGAACACTCTAAAGCAGACCTAATGAACACTCTAAAGCAGACCTAATGAGCATTCTGAAGCAGACCTAATGAACGTTCAGAAGCTGACCTAATGAGCATTCTGAAGCAGACCTAATGAACGTTCAGAAGCTGACCTAATGAGCATTCTGAAGCAGACCTAATGAACGTTCAGAAACAGACCTAATGAGCAGTCTGAAGCAGACCTAATGTCACCTAAAGTCAGACCTGGTTGAACCCTCTAAAGGCCAGACTGAATGGTATTATCTCTTTATCCATCTGACTTACACTCTGTCCATAATATGTCACTCTAAAGCAGACCTCTGAACACTCTAAAGCAGACCTCCTGTCTCTCTCTGCCATCCCTCCTTCCCTCCTTCCATCTTCTATTCACTCGCTCTTTCTCTCTCTCACTACCTCCCTCTCTCTCTCTCTCTCTCTCTCTCAGTCCAAACACCTGAGGGTGGGTACAGGACAGAACAGAACATATAGGACAGAAGTCATGTGTCCCTCTGGTATCGGTAATTACTGTGTGTGACTCCCAGTCATGGAGCCAGTGTCAACAGTGACCACAACAACCCCCTCGTCTCCTCCCCTCTCCTCCTCCCCTCCTCCCAGTCATGGAGCCAGTGTCAACAGTGACCACAACAACCCCCTCGTCTCCTATCCTCTCTCTCCTCCCTCCTCCCAGTCATGGAGCCAGTGTTAGGACAGTGACCACAACAACAGAAGTCATGTGTCCCTCTCCTCTCCTCCTCCCCTCCTCCCAGTCATGGAGCCAGTGTCAACAGTGACCACAACAACCCCCTTGTCTCCTATCCTCTCCTCCTCCCCTCCTCCCAGTCATGGAGCCAGTGTCAACAGTGACCACAACAACCCCCTTGTCTCCTATCCTCTCCTCCTCCCCTCCTCCCAGTCATGGAGCCAGTGTCAACAGTGACCACAACAACCCCCTCGCCTCCTCTCCCCCTCCTCCCCTCCCCCAGTCATGGAGCCAGTGTTAACAGTGACTACAACAACCCCCTCGTCTCCTATCCTCTCCCCCTTCCCTCCTCCCAGTCATGGAGCCAGTGTTAACAGTGACCACAACAACCCCCTCGTCTCCTCGTCTCCTCCCAGTCATGGAGCCAGTGTTAACAGTGACTACAACAACCCCCTCGCCTCCTCTCCTCTCCTCCTCCCCTCCTCCCAGTCATGGAGCCAGTGTTAACAGTGACCACAACAACCCCCTCGTCTCCTCCCCTCTCCCCCTTCCCTCCTCCCAGTCATGGAGCCAGTGTTAACAGTGACCACAATAACCCCCTCGTCTCCTCGTCTCCTCCCAGTCATGGAGCCAGTGTTAACAGTGACTACAACAACCCCCTCGTCTCCTCCCCTCTCCTCCTCCCCTCCTCCCAGTCATGGAGCCAGTGTTAACAGTGACCACAACAACCCCTCGTCTCCTCCCCTCTCCTCCTCCCCTCCTCCCAGTCATGGAGCCAGTGTTAACAGTGACTACAACAACCCTCTTGTCTCCTCCCCTCCTCCTCCCCTCTCCTCCTCCCCTCCTCCCAGTCATGGAGCCAGTGTCAACAGTGACCACAACAACCTTCTCGTCTCCCCCCCCTCCCAGTCATGGAGCCAGTGTTAACAGTGACTACAACAACCCTCTTGTCTCCTCCCCTCTCCTCCTCCCAGTCATGGAGCCAGTGTTAACAGTGACCACAACAACCCCCTCGTCTCCTCCCCTCTCCTCCTCCCCTCCTCCCAGTCATGGAGCCAGTGTTAACAGTGACCACAACAACCCCCTCGTCTCCTATCCTCTCCTCCGCCCCTCCTCCCAGTCATGGAGCCAGTGTCAACAACAACCCCCTCGTCCCCCCCAGTCATGGAGCCAGTGTTAACAGTGACCACAACAACCTTCTCGTCTCCTCCCTCTCCTCCTCCCCTCCTCCCAGTCATGGAGCCAGTGTTAACAGTGACCACAACAACCTTCTCGTCTCCCCCAGTCATGGAGCCAGTGTCAACAGTGACCACAACAACCTTCTTGTCTCCCCCCTCCCAGTCATTGAGCCAGTGTTAACAGTGACCACAACAACCCCCTCCTCCCCTCCTCCCAGTCATGGAGCCAGTGTTAACAGTGACCACAACAACCCCCTCTTCTCCTCCCCTCCTCCCAGCCATGGAGCCAGTGTTAACAGTGACCACAACAACCCCCTCGTCTCCTCCCTTCTCCTCCTCCCCTCCTCCCAGTCATGGAGCCAGTGTTAACAGTGACTACAACAACCCCCTCGTCTCCTATCCTCTCCTCCACCCCTCCTCCAAGTGAAACAAGTATTCAAAGAGCAATGCTGGACAAAAATAAACGAGTGGTAAATAAACAGAACTGAAAAAATCTGCAAGGCGAGATTGCCAGAGATCAACAATGGAAAAATCCCATAGTAGTCAGTTCATTGTCTTTATGAACCTATAACTGGCAATAACCTGGACGTGACTCCACGGCACCGAACACATGTCCATGGTCTGCCTCTGACCTTGGTGGAGAGAGGTAGAAGACATTCTTGGGATGATAGGGAGACTTCTCAGCACTCGGAACAGAAAATAACAGAACAGTGGCCAAGTACCCTGGTTTTATTTCCCCTCCACCAAGGGTCATCTGGCAGAACCCCAGAGCTGCTAAGTCAGCTGTCACGCTTATGCTTTTAACGCTGATCAGCATCACACGGACTCACTCATTAGTATGACCACATTAAAAACAAGCCACTCTATCTACCCCGGCAATTATCATGACTCTGTGACAGGGTGACTCCGACTCCCTAACGATGACCAGACAGACATTCTATTTCTATTCTACACTTCCTGTTGTTGATTTTTAACATAAACAACTTTAGACTTTTCCTCCCCAAAATAGGAGAAATGTCTTTCTTCCTGACATATTTGGGCAGCTCATCATGGGCAACATTACCCAACCCTTAACCCATCACTCCCTGTGGAGAACTCCAGCTCACAGATAAGTTGTTCTCTACACAGAGAACACGCTGAAATAAAACACTGTTTTGGTGTATTTGTGTATTTTTGAAGTGGGATTGTTCATGAAAGAGATGAGCCAGCTGTAGGTTGTTGACTTCGTGTTTGGATGACTGACAGCAACTCCACAAGACAAGTACAAGAAAGGAAGCCACAGAGAGAAACAAGAGGGGAAGCCATAGAGAGAAGTACACAGACTTCTTTATTCTGGTCACTTTGTTTTCCAGGAAATGCTTTATTCTGGGAAGAGAAGATGAAGTGCTTTTCCTGAGGGAGCACTGACAGGACAGTGAAGTAACTGTTCTGGACGACGGTGTGATCTCGCTCTCCGTAGCCGATTTGAGTAAGACCTTTAAACAGGTTAACATTCACAAGGCCTTGGGGCCAGATGAATTACCAGGACGTGTACTCAGAGCATGCGCTGATCAGCTGGCAAGTGACTTCAATTACATTTTCAACCTCTCCCTGGCTCAGTCTGTTATACCAACATGTTTCAAGCAGACCACCATAGTCCCTGTGCCGAAGAACACCAAGGTAATCTGTCTAAATGACTACCGCCCCGTAGCACTCACATCTGTAGCCATGAAATGCTTTGAAAGGCTGGTCATGGCACACATCAACACTATCATGGCCACTATCACTGTCTGGGGGTGTCCTCAGATGGGGCCACAGTGTCTCCTGACCCCTCCTGTCTCAGCCTCCAGTATTTATGCTGCAGTAGTTAATGTGTCGGGGGGCTAGGGTCAGTTTGTTATATCTGGAGTACCTCTCCTGTCCTATTCGGTGTCCTGTGTGAATCTAAGTGTGCATTCTCTAATTCTCTCTTTCTCTCTCTCTCTCTCTCTCTCTCTCTCTCTCGGAGGACCTGAGCCCTAGGACCATGCCCCAGGACTACCTGACATGATGACTCCTTGCTGTCCCCAGTCCACCTGGCCGTGCTGCTGCTCCAGTTTCAACTGTTCTGCCTTATTATTAAACGACCATGCTGGTCATTTATGAACATTTGAACATCTTGGCCATGTTCTGTTATAATCTCCACCCGGCACAGCCAGAAGAGGACTGGCCACCCCACATAGCCTGGTTCCTCTCTAGGTTTCTTCCTAGGTTTTGGCCTTTCTAGGGAGTTTTTCCTAGCCACCGTGCTTCTACACCTGCATTGCTTGCTGTTTGGGGTTTTAGGCTGGGTTTCTGTACAGCACTTTGAGATATCAGCTGATATACGAAGGGCTATATAAATAAATTTGATTTGATTTGATTTGATATCATCCCAGACACCCTGGACCCAATCCAATTCACATTTCGCTCCAACAGATCCGCAGATAACGTAATCTTGATTGCTCCCCACACTGCCCTTACCCACCTGGACAAGAGGAACACCTATGTGAGAATGTTGTTCATTAACTACAGCTCAGCGTTCAACATCATAATGCCCTCCAAGCTCATCACTAAGCTCAGTACCCTGGGACTGAACCCCTTCATCTGCAACTGGATCCTTGTTGCCTACCCACAGGTTGTGATGTTAGGCAACAACACATCCGCCACACTGACACTCAACATGGAGTCCCCTCAGGGGTGCGTGCTTAGTCCTTCCTGTACTCCCTGTTCACCCATGACTGCGTGGTCGCACACGACTCCAACGCCATCATTAAGTTTGCTGACTACACGATGGTGGTAGGCCATATCAACGATGATGATGAGACAGCCTATAGGGAGGAGGTCAAAGACCTGGCAACAACCTTTCCCTCAACATCAGCAAGACAAAAGAGCTGACCATGGACTACAGGAAATGGAGTGCCAAGCACAACCCCATCCACAGGGTTGTAGTGGAGCGGGTCGAGAGCTTCAAGTTTCTCGGTCTCCACATCCCTAAGGAATAATCATGATCCACACACACCAACACAGTTGTGAAGAAGGTACGACAACACCTCTTCCCCCTAAGGAGGCAGAAAATATTTAGCATGAGCCCTCAGATCCTCAAAAAGTTCTACAGCTGCACCATTGAGAGCATCTTGACTGGCTGCATCACCACTTGGTATGGTAACTGCTTGTCATCCGACCGTAAGGAGCTACAGAGGGTAGTGCGTATGGCCCAGTACATCACCTGGGCCGAGCTCCCTGCCATCCAAGACCTCTATACCAGGCGGTGTCAAAAGAAGGCCCTAAAAGTTGTCAGACTCAAGCCACTCAACTCATAGACTGTTCTCTCTGCTACCGCACGGAAAGCGCTACCAATGCACTAAGTCTGGAACCAACAAGACCCTGCACAGTTTCTACCTCCAAGCCATAAGACTGCTAAATAGTTAGTTAAACAGTTAACCAAACAGCTACCCGGACTATCTGCATTGACCCCCTGTTGAACTAACTCTTTGGACTCATCACATACCCTGCTGCAACTGCTTATTATCTATCCTGTTGCCTAGTCACTTTGTCCCTACCCATACAGTATCTACATATCTACCTCAAGTACCACGTACCCCCTCCACATCAACTCAGTACTGGTGCCCTGTATATATAGCCAAGTTATCGTTACTCATTGTGGATATATTCCTTGTGCAATTTTTTTCTCTCCGCATTGTTGGGAAGGGCCCGTAACTAAGCATTTCACTGTTAGTCTACACCTGTTGTTTCTCTGCCCATTGTTGGGAAGGGCCCGTAACTAAGCATTTCACTGTTAGTCTACCCCTGTTGTTTCTCTCCGCATTGTTGGGAAGGGCCCGTAACTAAGCATTTCACTGTTAGTCTACACCTGTTGTTTCTCTCCGCATTGTTGGGAAGGGCCCGTAACTAAGCATTTCACTGTTAGTCTACACCTGTTGTTTCTCTGCCCATTGTTGGGAAGGGCCCGTAACTAAGCATTTCACTGTTAGTCTACACCTGTTGTTTCTCTCCGCATTGTTGGGAAGGGCCCGTAACTAAGCATTTCACTGTTAGTCTACACCTGTTGTTTCTCTCCGCATTGTTGGGAAGGGCCCGTAACTAAGCATTTCACTGTTAGTCTACACCTGTTGTTTCTCTGCCCATTGTTGGGAAGGGCCCGTAACTAAGCATTTCACTGTTAGTCTACACCTGTTGTTTCTCTCCGCATTGTTGGGAAGGGCCCGTAACTAAGCATTTCACTGTTAGTCTACACCTGTTGTTTCTCTGCCCATTGTTGGGAAGGGCCCGTAACTAAGCATTTCACTGTTAGTCTACACCTGTTGTTTACGAAGCATGTGACATACACAATTTTATTTGTGTCGATGTTTTACTTTGTCACAAGGCGTATAGCAACACTTGTCTGTTAAAGGATGTCCATGTAGTCATAATGACAGTACAGTGGTTCACAGATGCCTAGTGAATGAGGATTCCTCCAGAGTCATGGAGAAAGTATGTGACAGGAGGAAACTGAGATGTTAAATACCCAACTAAGACGTTCAGAATTAACGTGAAAAGCAGCCAAATATGATCAATGTCTTGTAGAGAACAGCCTAACAGTGTTCAATGTCTTGTAGAGTAGCCTAACAGTGTTCAATGTCTTGTAGAGAACAGCCTAACAGTGTTCAATGTCTTGTAGAGAACAGCCTAACAGTGTTCAATGTCTTGTAGAGTAGCCTAACAGTGTTCAATGTTTGTAGAGAACAGCCTAACAGTGTTCAATGTCTTGTAGAGTAGCCTAACAGTGTTCAATGTCTTGTAGAGTAGTCTAACAGTGTTCAATGTCTTGTAGAGAACAGCCTAACAGTGTTCAATGTCTTGTAGAGTAGCCTAACAGTGTTCAATGTCTTGTAGAGTAGTCTAACAGTGTTCAATGTCTTGTAGAGAACAGCCTAACAGTGTTCAATGTCTTGTAGAGTAGCCTAACAGTGTTCAATGTCTTGTAGAGAACAGCCTAACAGTGTTCAATGTCTTGTAGAGAACAGCCTAACAGTGTTCAATGTCTTGTAGAGTAGCCTAACAGTGTTCAATGTCTTGTAGAGTAGCCTAACGGTGTTCAATGTCTTGTAGAGAACAGCCTAACAGTGTTCAATGTCTTGTAGAGAACAGCCTAACAGTGTTCAAGGTCTTAAGGCCAGTTGAGAGGCCAGAGTCCCACACCCCCAGAGGCTGGCCTGGCCTCTCCCTTCCTGGGCAGGACCGATGGCTATCACTGCCGGGACATTTCACCGGCCACCGCCAGTCAACAGCCCACTCTCAGCTATGCAGCTATCATTTCCAGACCCCAACACAACCAGGCCAGGCCACAAACAACCGAGCCTATACAAAACACAACCAGACCACAAACAACCGAGCCTATACAAAACACAACCAGGCCACAAACAACCGAGCCTATACAAAACACAACCAGGCCACAAACAACCGAGCCTATACAAAACACAACCAGGCCACAAACAACAGAGCCTATACAAAACACAACCAGGCCACAAACAACCGAGCCTATACAAAACACAACCAGACCATAAACAACAGAGCCTATACAAAACACAACCAGGCCACAAACAACCGAGCCTATACAAAACACAACCAGGCCACAAACAACCGAGTCTATGCAAAACACAACCAGACCACAAACAACAGAGTCTATACAAAACACAACCAGGCCACAAACAACAGAGTCTATACAAAACACAACCAGACCACAAACAACAGAGTCTATACAAAACACAACCAGACCACAAACAACAGAGTCTATACAAAACACAACCAGGCCAGGCCACAAACAACAGAGTCTATACAAAACACAACCAGACCACAAACAACAGAGTCTATACAAAACACAACCAGGCCAGGCCACAAACAACAGAGTCTATACAAAACACAACCAGACCACAAACAGCAGAGTCTATACAAAACACAACCAGACCACAAACAACAGAGTCTATACAAAACACAACCAGGCCACAAACAACAGAGTCTATACAAAACACAACCAGGCCACAAACAACCGAGCCTATACAAAACACAACCAGGCCACAAACAACAGAGTCTATACAAAACACAACCAGGCCACAAACAACCGAGCCTATACAAAACACAACCAGACCACAAACAACAGAGTCTATACAAAACACAACCAGACCACAAACAACAGAGTCTATACAAAACACAACCAGGCCACAAACAACCGAGCCTATACAAAACACAACCAGACCACAAACAACAGAGTCTATACAAAACACAACCAGACCATAAACAACAGAGCCTATACAAAACACAACCGGACCACAAACAACCGAGCCTATACAAAACACAACCAGACCACAAACAACAGAGTCTATACAAAACACAACCAGACCACAAACAACCAAGCCTATACAAAACACAACCAGACCACAAACAACAGAGTCTATACAAAACCCAACCAGACCACAAACAACCAAGCCTATACAAAACACAACCAGACCATAAACAACCGAGCCTATACAAAACACAACCAGACCACAAACAACAGAGTCTATACAAAACACAAACAGACCACAAACAACAGAGCCTATACAAAACACAACCAGACCACAAACAACAGTCTATACAAAACACAACCAGACCACAAACAACCAAGCCTATACAAAACACAACCAGACCATAAAAAACAGAGCCTATACAAAACACAACCAGACCACAAACAACAGAGTCTATACAAAACACAACCAGACCATAAACAACAGAGCCTATACAAAACACAACCGGACCACAAACAACCGAGCCTATACAAAACACAACCAGACCACAAACAACAGAGTCTATACAAAACACAACCAGACCACAAACAACCAAGCCTATACAAAACACAACCAGACCACAAACAACAGAGTCTATACAAAACACAACCAGACCACAAACAACCAAGCCTATACAAAACACAACCAGACCACAAACAACAGAGTCTATACAAAACACAACCAGACCACAAACAACCAAGCCTATACAAAACACAACCAGACCACAAACAACAGAGCCTATACAAAACACAACCAGACCACAAACAACAGAGTCTATACAAAAAAACACAACCAGGTCACAAACAACAGAGCCTATACAAAACACAACCAGGCCACAAACAACCGAGCCTATACAACACAACCAGGCCACAAACAACCGAGCCTATACAAAACACAACCAGGCCACAAACAACCGAGTCTATACAAAACACAAACAGACCACAAACAACAGAGTCTATACAAAACACAACCAGGCCACAAACAACAGAGTCTATACAAAACACAACCAGACCACAAACAATAGAGTCTATACAAAACACAACCAGACCACAAACAACAGAGTCTATACAAAACACAACCTGGCCAGGCCACAAACAACAGAGTCTATACAAAACACAACCAGACCACAAACAACAGAGTCTATACAAAACACAACCAGACCACAAACAACAGAGTCTATACAACACAACCAGGCCACAAACAACCGAGCCTATACAACACAACCAGACCACAAACAACCGAGCCTATACAACACAACCAGGCCACAAACAACCGAGCCTATACAAAACACAACCAGACCACAAACAACCAATCCTATACAAAACACAACCAGACCACAAACAACAGAGTCTATACAAAACACAACCAGACCACAAACAACCGAGTCTATACAAAACACAACCAGACCACAAACAACAGAGTCTATACAAAACACAACCAGGCCACAAACAACAGAGTCTATACAAAACACAACCAGACCACAAACAACAGAGTCTATACAAAACACAACCAGACCACAAACAACCAAGCCTATACAAAACACATCCAGACCATAAACAACAGAGCCTATACAAAACACAACCAGACCACAAACAACAGAGCCTATACAAAACACAACCAGACCACAAACAACAGAGCCTAGCCAAAACACAAAACCACAAACCAGACCACAAAAACAACAGACCACAAACAACAGATCCTACACAACCTGGCCACAAACAACAGAGCCTATACAAAACACAACCAGACCACAAACAACAGAGCCTATACAAAACACAACCAGACCACAAACAACAAAGCCTATACAACACAACCTGGCCACAAACAACCGAGCCTATACAAAACACAACCAGGTCACAAACAACAGAGCCTATACAAAACACAACCAGGTCACAAACAACAGAGCCTATACAAAACACAACCAGACCACAAACAACAGAGTCTATACAAAACACAACCAGGTCACAAACAACCGAGCCTATACAAAACACAACCAGGTCACAAACAACAGAGTCTATACAAAAAACACACACCAGGTCACAAACAACAACAGAGCCTATACAAAACACAACCAGGCCACAAACAACCGAGCCTATACAACACAACAACAGGTCACAAACAACAGAGCCTATACAAAACACAACCAGGCCACAAACAACCGAGCCTATACAAAACACAACCAGACCACAAACAACAGAGTCTATACAAAACACAACCAGGCCACAAACAACCGAGCCTATACAACACAACCAGGCCACAAACAACCAAGCCTATACAACACAACCAGGCTACAAACAACAGAGCCTATACAAAACACAACCAGGCCACAAACAACAGAGCCCAAACAGAACACAACAGTGTGGAAATAGTATCTTCCTGACCAACAGCATTGTTTCGAGGAAACAGAGCCAGAGCTTTACAATCCACAGAACAAGAGTGGCCTACATACTATGCCAGGTCTACTGCAGACCATTTCGTGCTCATTCCTTGATAGAAATCTTCAAAGATTAAACTAATATTAAAAAAAACAACTGTCTATGGATTTGTATTGGTTTGCTACTTTTCAAACCCATGCCCTTATCCTCTAGGGCTGTTTCCTCAAATGGAAATAGATGGTACGAAGACTGGACAGCAATCTCTGCCACATGCCATCTTCCATAACGCACGGCGCCAGCCGCTGCAGTCTGCCAAGTCTCTCCCTGCCCCTGGCCAAAGCTGGCATTCACTCCTCCATCAATGACCCTTTCAAATGGGGCTTGGGTGCAGTCGGTCACATCAATGGCTACTAGCTCATAGCAGGATCAGGGAGGGTACACTCTTAGAAAAAAGGATTTCAAAAAGGTTCTTTGGCTGTCCCTATAGAAGTAACCTTTTGGTTCCAGGTAGAACTCTTTCTGGTTCCATGTAGAACCCTCTGTGGAAAGGGTTCTACCTGGAACCAAAAAGGGTTCTTCAAAGGGGACAGCTCTAGGTAGCACCTTTTTTTCTAAGAGTGTAGAATAAGTTGGGTAAGTTACGCAGGAGTGAATCAGTTTGGAGTCTTACCTTTGTCTCGCAGTTCTTGTGAGTGGCTGTTTTACACACTGGAGAGAGAAGGATGACAACAGAGAGGGTGGGTAAGGAGACAGAAGGGAAGCATTAGTCAGGTTCATTTGGTGTATTCTATGTAGCATGTTAGCTGGTCTGAGGGTCCTTGACAACGAGCAGCTTACAGTGAGTCAGCAGCATGAGGGCTCTGACAGAGACAGAGCTAGAACTGACAGCTAAACAGGATCCTCTATGGAGGAAGAGGGTGGAAAGAGAGAGAGAGAGAGAGAGGGGGGAGAGAGAGAGAGAGAGAGAGAGAGAGAGAGAGAGAGAGAAAGCGATAGAGAGGGGAGAGGGAGAGAGAGAGAGAGAGCGAGAGAGAGAGAGAGAGAGAGAGAGAGAGAGAGAGAGAGAGAGAGAGAAAAAGAGACTCACCTCGGCAAAAGGACCCCGTGTTGTCCACACTCTGACGACACACCCCACACTGACGGTTCTTCTTAAATGTTTTCTCCTTGAAGACATGGGGCTCCCCCTTCCCTGTCTACCAACACACAGGTACACACACAGTCAGAAACCCAGTACGTAGGGAGTAGCAAGCACACACTAGAGGATTCTTGGTGTGTTTGAGTGTCAGGTGTTTTTTCTGCTCCAGAACCTCTACATGGTTGGTTGTGTAACAGAGGTAATCCTTCTAGTAACACGCCCATGATCCTACTGTGTTTCACAACATGAAATTGGCTTTAAACATGAGACTGCAGGGGGATGGGAGTTGCATGTCTCATGGCATGGTAACTAAGAAAATGTCAACATGTGAACACATGGTTGCTCTGCTCTTACACACACACACACACACACACACACACACACACACACACACACACACACACACACACACACACACACACACACACACACACACGTGTGTCCCTGTCCGTGTGTCCCTGTCCGTGTGTCCCTGTCCGTGTGTCCGTGTGTCCCTGTCCGTGTGTCCCTGTGTCCCTTTCCGTGTGTCCGCGTGTCCCTGTCCGTGTGTCCCTGTCCGTATGTCCGTGTGTCCCTGTCCGTGTGTCCGTGTGTCCCTGTCCGTGTGTCCCTGTCCGTGTGTCCCTGTCCGTGTGTCCCTGTCCGTGTCCGTGTGTCCCTGTCCGTGTGTCCGTGTGTCCCTGTCCGTGTGTCCGTGTGTCCCTGTCCGTGTGTCCCTGTCCGTGTGTCCCTGTCCATGTGTCCCTGTCCGTGTCCGTGTCAGTACACTCTATTCACCGCCTCAAAGCCAGTCTGTTTTCATTAGTCTGCAAATCAGACTGATAAACATAAAGAACCTTTGTTACTGCGGAGTGTGTTTTCCCTCTTCAATAAAAGGGCTGTTTGCACATTTTCCCAATCTCCTCTTCCGCTACGACTGGGAACTATTTGGACAGCTGACAGGAGACTGTACTTATCATGTTCACTACGCCACTGTGTGGACACCAGGGCAGGCACCATCCGCCTGCCTCACCACCCCCATCCACGGCCCCCCTCACCACTGACCCAAAGCATGCCAGGCATGAGACTAAACCCCTGGCTCTCTGACAACTAAATGTCTGTTTGTCTGTCTGCCACCATGAAGTGGACGGAGAACACAGTTTAAATAGAGACAGTGATTAACTGCAAGCCGATCATTGCGTGTGAGTAAAATACTGTGGTCAGTTACACAGACTGGGCATGGTTTCGCAACATTTCTGCGTAGGACATGATCACCACCTGGCAGACAGACAGACAGACTGCAGCTCCTGCATACTCTGGCACAGGAGGTTGATGTCACCTTAATTGGGGAGGACAGGCTCGTGGTAATGGCTGGAGCAGAATAGTTGGAATGGTATCAAATACATCAAACCCATGGTTTCCATGGTTTCCAGGTCTTTGATTCCATTCCATTTGCTCCGTTCCAGACATTAGTATGAGCCGTCCTCCCCTCAGCAGCCTCCTGTGTACCCCGGGTTGCGTTCAGAAAGGTGCAATGTACTGACTGTCGCAGAGATAAAAAGCTGACACGATTCCTTACTTTACTTTTTAGAGAGAAATCTCTGTAATTGGGAACATTTCACAACATTGTGCCATATTGAATGGATACTGACATAAGCACCAAGTCTAGGTCCAAAAGGCTTCTTAACAGCTTCTACCCCCCCAAGCCATAAGACTTCTTAACAGCTAATCAAATGGCTACCCAGACTATTTGCATTGTCCCCCCCACCCCCATTTTTACGCTGCTGCTTCTCTCTGTTTATTATCTATGCATAGTCACTTTACCTCTACCTACTTGTACATATTACCTCAATTACCTTGACCCAACCTGTGACCCCGCACATTGACTCTGTACCGGTACCCCCTCTACATAGCCTCGCTACTGTTATTTTATTGTTGCTCCTTAATTATTTGTCATTTTTCTATTTTATTTGTAATTGTATTTGTTTTTTACTTCAGTTTATTTGAGTAATTACTTTCTTGACACATTTTTTTTCTTAAAATGGCTATGTTGGTTAAGGGCTTGTAAGTAAGCATTTCACTGAGATGTGAGGAGAGGAGGGAGGAAAAGAGAGATGTGAGGAGAGGGGCAGGAAAAGAGAGATGTGAGGAGAGGAGAGAGGGAAAATAGAGATGTGAGGAGAGAAGGGAGGAAAAGAGAGATGTGAGGAGAGGAGGAAGGAAAAGAGAGATGTGTGGAGAGGAGAGGAGGAAGGAAAAGAGAGATGTGAGGAGAGGAGAGAGGGAAGAAAATAGAGATGTGAGGAGAGGAGGAAGGAAAATAGAGATGTGAGGAGAGGAGGAAGGAAAATAGAGATGTGAGGAGAGGAGGAAGGAAAAGAGAGATGTGAGGAGAGGAGGGAGGGAAAAAGAGATGTGAGGAGAGGAGGAAGGAAAAGAGAGATGCGAGGAGAGGAGAGGGGGAGGAAAAGAGAGATGTGAGGAGAGGGGGAGAAAAGAGAGATGTGAGGAGAGGAGGAAGGAAAAGAGAGGTGCGAGGAGAGGAGGGGGAAAGAGATTTGAGGAGAGGAGAGAGGGAAGAAAATAGAGATGTGAGGAGAGGAGGAAGGAAAAGAGAGATGTGAGGAGAGGAGAGAGGGAAGAAAATAGAGATGTGAGGAGAGGAGGAAGGAAAAGAGAGATGTGAGGAGAGGATGAAGGAAAAGAGAGATGCGAGGAGAGGAGGGGGGAAACGTACTTTGGTGCGAAAAGTGCAAATCAATCCCAGAACAACAGCGAAGGACCTTGTGGAGATGCTGGAGGAAACAGGTACAAAAGTATCTATATCCACACTAAAACGAGTCCTATATCGACATAACCTGAAAGGCCGCTCAGAAAGGAAGAAGCCACTGCTCCAAAACCTCCATAATAAAGCCAGACTACGGTTTGCAACTGCACATGGGGACAAAGATCGTACTTTTTGGAGAAATGTCCTCTGGTCTGATGAAACAAAAATATAAATTTTTGGCCATAATGACCATCATTATGTTTGGAGGAAAAAGGGGGAGGCTTGCAAGCCGAAGAACACCATCCCAACCGTGAAGCACAATGGTGGCAGCATCATGTTGTGACTGGTGCACTTCACAAAATAGATGACGTCACGAGGAAGGAAAATTATGTGGATATATTGAAGCAACAGCTCAAGACATCAGTCAGGAAGATAAAGCTTGGTCGCAAATGGGTCTTCCACATGGACAATGACCCCAAGCATACTTCCAAAGTTGTGTCAAAATGGCTCACGGACAACAAAGTCAAGGTATTGGAGTGGCCATCACAATGCCCTGACCTCAATCCTATAGACAATGTGTGGGCAGATCTGAAAAAACGTGTGCGAGCAAGGAGGCCTACAAACGTGACTCAGTTACACCAGCTCTGTCAGGAGGAATGGTCCAAAATTCATCCAACTTATTGTGGGAATCTTGTGGAAGGCTACCTGAAACGTTTGACCCAAGTTAAACAATTTAAAGGCAATGCTACCAAATACTAATTGAGTGTATGTAAACTTCTGACCCACTGGGAATGTGATGAAAGAAAGAAAAGCTGAAATAAATCATTCTCTATACTTTTATTCTTACATTTCACATTCTTAAATTAAAGTGGTGATCCTAACTGACCTAAAACAGGGGATTTTTACTAGGATTAAATGTCAGGAATTATTAAAAACTGAGTTTAAATGTATTTGGCTAAGGTGTATGTAAACTTCTCACTTCAACTGTATATAGTCTTAATTAATTCCTACTTAGATTTGTGTGTATTTTGTATATGCTGTGTAATTTGTTAGGTATTACTTATGAGATATTACTGCACTGTCGGAGCTAGAAGCACAAGCATTTCACTACACCCACAGTAACATCTGCTAATCACGTGTATATGACCAATAAAAGAGGCTGAAAAGCTCAATCAGGTTAGGTAATAGGTGAAATACAATTAAGGTCACTAAAATAAAGATAATGTAAAAAAAGCCTGTTCACTGAAGTTTTTAAAGTTCCTCTTTGTGACGTCACAAGGCTTTGATTTGGGTATTCTAACATCTCTAACACAAACGACGTCTTGGGCGGGGACACCAGTAGAAACATAATTCTCTGGTGTATTCGTTAAAATAAGATCAATCACAGTTTTTTTTGCGGCATCTCTAGGGTTGGGCCGTGTAGTTACCAGCTGGGCTAGGTTTAGATCATTACACATGTTTATTAGATTGTCTGAAGCCTGCATTTCCCAATCATGATTTAGGTCACCCAGGATAATAACTTTTTATTTAGTAAAAGAAGACAACAAACTTGATAACTCCTTGAGTGCATAAAGGTTAGCCGAGGGAAGATGGTAGACCCCTATAACAGTTATGCATACATTCTTACCCAGACAAGCGATTAAAGATAGCAGAAAGAAAAAAAATTGGCAAGGGGAAATGGATTTCAGTAAAGATTTTTTTTTTTTTATAAAAATGGCCACTTTACCACCTCTACCCTGTCTGTTAGCTTTGGACACATGATAATAGTATTGACTGAATCCAAGTTTCAGTCAATACTATAATGTCCAGATTCGTTTGAATTGCCCAGATCTTAATGTAATCCAGTTCAGGAACTACACTTCTAATGTCCAGATGCATCAACACAAGTCCTTTACACTTTATAAAGGCACATGGAAACTCCAACTCAAACAAGCTACGTTCAACAGGCAGTTGCAGGCCCTGTCTGATGATTGATAATGGTGTAGTTGATATGACTGTAAGATTGGTTGCCATCGTGCAACAGCCCAAACTCTCTACATGATTTGAAAACCGAAGGGTATTCAAGTTTCTGGAATTGACATTAGAACTAAAAGCACTGGGTGAGCAGCCCCCAGGGGGCTTCTCTTTTGAGCTAACAACAGCAGATCTAAGAGTGGAGTTCAAGCTAATGGGTAGAAGATTACAACAGGCAACACCCCTGGCAGTATAGACAACGGTAGGAAGATAACGCATAGAGGATGGGAGGTATTACCTGAGCTGGGCTTGCTCTGGAGAGGAGGGAAGAAAAGAGAGGAGGAAAGAAAATATAGACTAGCGTTTCTAGTGAAACTGCTCCAACAACTTGAAAACTTGGACAGATTGAGACGTTTCAAATCAACATCGGTATCTTGGTTTTCCCTATGTCGTTACAATGTTGGTCTAGCTCTCTGTGATTTTTATGATTCTTTTAGTTGACATATTTGTTGAAAAACATGCTTACATTCCTGCAATGCTCCTCGTACATTACTTCCTCTATACAAACTATTTGTTTTACACGTTTGGGATTTTCACCAGCAGGCTATATCCCACATACCTTCATGGAAAAGTAAAGTCTAAAACAGGAATGATAACGTCTTACTCATCAGCCGCACAAATACAACTTTAAACTGGGTTAAAAAAAATGCAGTCACTTGTGACTCTCTTAAAAATACCTTACAAGTACACACCAATGAGTTTCTACCTAAAAAAACAGACTGTGTGTATTCAGTCATTGTAATGGGACAAACTTTACCGTCAACTCACCGAGTGTCCTGTCTGCGCTGGGACAGCCCCCTACCCCCTCACCCCTCAGGCATCAACAGCAGTATGGCACACAAGAGGGTCCTGTTCTCTTATTTTTTGTCATCCAGCTCAGAGAACTAGAAGTTCTCCAGTCAAAGAACCGCTTTTTGAAAAGAAAGCCCTCCCCTTCCTTCTCCCTGTTTACCAGAAGCCCCAGAAGATGGATTGAAAGGAGGAGCTGACATATACACACTGATGCTACACAAATCCATCCCTACATGCTTTTCTCTCTTCCCCTCCAAAAATTGCTTGATATTTAGTTAACACGATGTGTATTTTGTGGCACACTCAACCAGACTGAACACACTGATCCCAGTGCCCAGGCTAAAGCCAGACCAGGGCCACGACTAAGGCCAGACCAGGGGCACAGTGCCCAGACTAAGGCCAGACCAGGGGCACAGTGCCCAGACTAAGGCCAGACCAGGGGCACAGTGCCCAGACTATGGCCAGACCAGGGGCACAGTGCCCAGACAAAGGCCAGACCAGGGGCACAGTGCCGAGACTAAGGCCAGACCAGGGGCACAGTGCCCAGACAAAGGCCAGACCAGGGGCACAGTGCCCAGACAAAGGCCAGACCAGGGGCACAGTGCCGAGACTAAGGCCAGACCAGAGGCACAGTGTCCAGACTAAGGCCAGACCAGGGGCACAGTGCCCAGACTAAGTCCAGACCAGGGGCACAGTGCCCAGAATAAGGCCAGACCAGGGGCACAGTGTCCAGACTAAGGCCAGACCAGAGGCACAGTGCCCAGACTAAGGCCAGACCAGGGGCACAGTTCCCAGACTAAGGCCAGACCAGGGGCACAGTTCCCAGACTAAGGCCAGACCAGGGGCACAGTTCCCAGACTAAGGCCAGACCAGGGGCACAGTGCCCAGACTAAGGCCAGACCAGGGGCACAGTGCCCAGACTAAGGCCAGACCAGGGGCACAGTGCCCAGACTAAGGCCAGACCAGGGGCACAGTGCCTAGACTAAGGCCAGACCAGGGGCACAGTGTCCAGACTAAAGCCAGACCAGGGGCACAGTGCCCAGACTAAAGCCAGACCAGGGGCACAGTGCCCAGACTAAGGCCAGACCAGGGGCACAGTGCCCAGACTAAGGCCAGACCAGGGGCACAGTGCCCAGACTAAGGCCAGACCAGGGCCCAGACTAAGGCCAGACCAGGGTCCAGACTGAGGCCAGACCAGGACCCAGACTAAGGCCAGACCAGGGCCCAGACTAAGGCCAGACCAGGGGCACAAGTGCCCAGACTAAAGCCAGACCAGGGGCACAGTGCCCAGACTAAGGCCAGACCAGGGGCACAGTGCCCAGACTAAAGCCAGACCAGTGCCCAGACTAAGGCCAGACCAGGGCCCAGACTAAGGCCAGACCAGGGCCCAGACTAAAGCCAGACCAGCTGGACTACAGTGATACTCCATAAGGGTCTTCTCCTTGGTTTTCCTTTAGACATCTTTAGATAGAAAAACAACTGTAGCTATATTTGGACCTATATGTCAACTCCTATGATTTTTTGATGTAATACAATAATAATAAAAAACCTGTGGGCTCTCCTTCACTGCAGCCAACGTGAGTAAAACATTTAAATGTGTTAACCCTCGCAAGGCTGCCGGCCCAGACGGTATCCCCAGCCACGTCCTCAGAGCATGCGCAGACCAGCTGGCTGGTGTGTTTACGGACATATTCAATCAATCCCTATCCCAGTCTGCTGTTCTCACATGCTTCAAGAGGGCCACCATTGTTCCTGTTCCCAAGAAAGCTAAGGTAACTGAGCTAAATGACTACCGCCCCGTAGCACTCACTTCCATCATCATGAAGTGCTTTGAGAGACTAGTCAAGGACCATATCACCTCCACCCTACCTGACACGCTAGACCCACTCCAATTTGCTTACCGCCCAAATAGGTCCACAGACGACGCAATCACACTGCACTCTGCCCTAACCCATCTGGACAAGAGGAATACCTATGTAAGAATGCTGTTCATCGACTACAGCTCAGCATTTAACACCATAGTGCCCTCCAAACTCGTCATTAAGCTCGAGACCCTGGGTCTCAACCCCGCCCTGTGCAACTGGGTACTGGACTTCCTGACGGGCCGCCCCCAGGTGGTGAGGGTAGGTAACAATATCTCCACCCCGCTGATCCTCAACACTGGGGCTCAGTCCTCTCCTGTACTCCCTGTTCACCCATGACTGCGTGGCCATGCACGCCTCCAACTCAATCATCAAGTTTGCAGACGACACTACAGTGGTTGGCTTGATTACCAACAAAGACGAGATGGCCTACAGGGAGGAGGTGAGGGCCCTCGGAATGTGGTGTCAGGAAAATAACCTCACACTCAATGTCAACAAAACAAAGGAGATGATCGTGGACTTCAGGAAACAGCAGAGGGAGCAGCCCCCTATCACATCGACAGAACAGTAGTGGAGAGGGTGGAAAGTTTTAAGTTCCTCGGCGTACACATCACAAACAAACTGAAATGGTCCACCCACACAGACAGCATGGTGAAGAAGGCGCACAGATGCACAATCGAGAGCATCCTGTCGGGCTGTATCACCGCCTGGTACGGCAACTGCTCCGCCCACAACCGTAAAGCTCTCCAGAGTGTAGTGAGGTCTGCACAACGCATCACCGGGAGCAAACTACCTGCCCTCCAGGACACCTACACCACCCGATGTCACAGGAAGGCCAAAAGGATCATCAAGGACAACAACCACCCGAGACACTGCCTGTTCACCCCGCTATCATCCAGAAGGCGAGGTCAGTACAGGTGCATCAAAGCTGGGACCGAGAGACTGAGACAGCTTCTATCTCACGGCCATCAGACTGTTAAACAGCCACCACTAACATTGAGTGGCTGCTGCCAACATACTGACTCAACTCTAGCCACTTTAATAATGGAATTGATGTAATGAATGTATCACTAGCCACTTTAAACAATGCCACTTTATATAATGTTTACATACCCTACATTACTCATCTCATATGTATATACTGTACTCTATACCATCTACAGCATCTTGCCTATGCCGTTCGGCCATCACTCATTCATATATTTTTATGTACATATTCTTATTCATTCCTTTACACTTGTCTGTATAAGGTAGTTGTTGTGAAATTGTTAGGTGAGATTACTTATTAGATATTACTGCATGGTCAGAACTAGAAGCACAAGCATTTCGCTACATTCGCATTAACATCTGCTAACCATGTGTGACAAATTACATTTGATTTGATTTGATTTAATAATGAATGTATGCATTGTCTGGATGTGGGGCCTAAACAGTAGTGTTGACTGGTCACTGTAGGTCCAGAGAGAGTGCATCATACTGTGCGTGACGTCTGGGCCAGCATCCACAAAGTGTCTCAGAGTAGGAGTGCAGATCTAGGGTCTGTCCATACAATCTTATGAATTATGATCTAAAAGTCTAAACTGATGCTAGATCAGCAGTTCTAGGCTGAGACACTTTGTGGATACAGGCTCTGGTCTCTGACTCTGAACATTACAACTGACTGTTGTCTTTGTGGATACAGGCTCTGGTCTCTGACTCTGAACATTACAACTGACTGTTGTCTTTGTGGATACAGGCTCTGGTCTCTGACTCTGACATCATGTAGTAAAATGATTCCAGTAGCATAATACCATTGGTAATACACCATCCCCCATCCACTATGCATCTTCACTGGTCACGATGGCAACACCCATCCGTAGCACGCGCTCCAGCAGGTGTATC